>NC_134353.1:359275465-359538192 GCF_048569485.1 Anomaloglossus baeobatrachus
CATAAAACGTATTGTACAATTTCTTCTGAGTCTAAGGATTTCTCATATGTGATGGAAATCAATTGTTTGGGCGCACGACATGGCTCGGAAGGAAAGGAGCATCATTTGATTTTTTTGAAAGCAAAATTGTCTGGAATCATTAGCGGATGCAATGTTGCGTTTGGAGACCCCCTGAGGTACCTAAACAATGGAGCTCCCCCACAAGTGACCTAATTTTGGAAACTAGACTCCTCATGGAATTTATCTAGATGTTTAGTGAGCACTTTGAACCCCTGGAGGCTTCACAAAAGTTTATAATGTTCAGCCGTGAAAATATATTTTTTTTTTTTACCACGAACTTGTTACTTCAACCAGGCAGCTTTTTTTCACAAGAGTATCAGGAAGAAATGCACCATAAAACGTATTGTGCAATTTCTCCTGAGTACACAGATATCTCATATGTGGTGGAAAGTAATTGTTTGGGCACACGGCGGGGCTCAGAAGAGAAGGAGCGCCATTTCACAGCAAAATAGGTTGGAATTTTTAGCGGACGCCATGTTGCGTTTGGTGTCCCCCCTGAGGTGCCTAAACAATGGAGCTCCCCCACATGGGACCCCATTTTGGAAACTAGACCGCTCATGGAAATGATCTAGATGTTTAGTCAGCACTTTGAACCCCTGGAGGCTTCACAGAAGTTTATAATGTTCAGCCGTGAAAATAATTTATTTTTTTTTAACCACAAAATTGTTATTTCAACCAGGTAGCTTTTTTTTCACAAGGGTATCAGGAAAAAGTGCACTATTAAATGTATTGTGCAATTTCTCCTGAGTATACAGATATCTCATATGTGGTGGAAAGTAATTGTTTGGGCGCACGGCGGGGCTCAGAAGAGAAGAAGCGCCATTTCACAGCAAAATTGGTTGGAATTATTAGCGGCCGCCATGTTGCGTTTGGAGACCCCCTGAGGTGCCTCAACAATGGAGCTCCCCCACATGGGACCCCATTTTGGAAACTAGACCCCCCCCATACAATAAAATATTAGCTTGGCGAAATAAAAAATACGGACATCAGTAAAAAAAAAAAATAATAATATGAGCACCTTCAACTGACACTAAGGCAAGTGCCACACATGAGAGCGATGCATGAATCTCGCATCGCATTATCCGGCACAGCCGCACACTTCTGTCTGGAAGAGAGCATGTGAGACTCGTGCATAGCTCTCATGTGTGGCCCTGGGCTCACCCTTACAATATTCAGTAAAAAATACTGTAGTTGACGATTACTACAGTAGAATTTTACTGGCCCTAAACTAAGTTTATTTGTATTTCTTTCTTAGTTTACAGAAAAAAATCAGGACGCACGCATGTATGTGCTGCAAAAAGGGGGGGGGGACTAGGTGGGATGGAAAAAAAGATGGATGGAGGATGAGAGAGTGTGCGTCGGATGGAGGCATGGCAAAGGATGGGAGAGTGCGTGGCGGAGGATGGGAGAGGGAGCGGCGGAGGATGGGAGAAGGAGCGGCAGAGGATGGGAGAGGGAGCGGCGGGGGATGGGAAAGGGAGTGGCGGGGAATGGGAGAGGGCGAGCAGCATCAGGGTAAGAGGTGTTGGAGGGGGCAGCAGATCAGGGAGGGTGAGAGAGGGTGGAGGGGGCAGCAGATCGGGGAGGGTGAGAGGGAGCAGCAGACGAAAAGGATGGGAGAGAGCAGGCAGCAGAACAGGGAGGGTGGAGGGGCAGCAGATCGGGGGGGTGGAGGTGGCAGCAGATCGGGGAAGGTGAGAGGGGGTGGAGGGGGCAGCAGATTGGGGATGCTGAGAGGGAGTGGAGGGGGCAGCAGATTGGGGAGGGGTGAGAGGTGGGGGAAGGGGCAGCAGATGAAGAGGATGGGAGAGAGCAGGCAGCAGATCAGGGAGGGTGAGGGAGGGGGCAGCAGATCAGGGAGGGGGGCAGCGGCTGATGGGGGAGAGCGGGCAGCAGATCAGGGAGGGTGAAAGATGGGACAGAGTGGGCAGCAGATCAGGGAGGGTGAGAGATGGGAGAGAGCGGGCAGCAGATCAGGGAGGGTGAGAGATGGGAGAGAGCGGGCAGCATATCGGGGAGGGTGAGAGATGGGAGAGAGCGGGCAGCAGATCGGGGAGGGTGAGAGAGGGGGCAGCAGATGAGGATGGGAGTGAGCGGGCAGCAGCTCACGGAGGGGGCAGCGTCTGATGGGGAGAGCGGTGGCAGATGCAGGGAGCTGCAGCAGATAGAGGAAATCGGTGGTGGATCGGCGGCGGTGGCAGCGGATTGGGGGCAAGGGCGGCCGATTGGGGGGGCAGGGGCTTACCAGGGCACTTGCAGGGATCGCTCTTCGCAGCTTCCACGGACGGAGTGAAGCTGAGGGGAGTGGTCACCGGCCCCAGATCCACGGTGATTGTAGAGACCGGTCACAAGTCTGGTCTCTCCAATCAGAGCTAGGGGCGGGTAAAGCAGCGATCACCCAGCTCCAGCCAATGATAAGTGCTAAAGCTGCACTGATATGGCTGGATTTCAATGTTTCAGCCATTTTCAATGGCTAAAACATTTCAGTGACTGTGATTGGCTGAGCGGCATTCGGCAGCCAATCACAGCCTCCATAGGTCCGGGAAGGAGGCACCACCGCTCCTGAGGTCAGGCAGAGGTCCCCTCCTTCCCAAATCTAAGGTATGTGTGAACCGATCGCACTTGCCGGGGCCACGATTTCGTCATGACGTACTGGGTACGTCATGGGTTGTTAAGCACCATGTCACCATGACTCATGTACCCAGTACGTCATGGGTCGTTAAGGGGTTAAAGAATGAGTGCGATGGCGCCAAAGATTATATACCGTACAGTTGCTAAGGTGGGGCCCCGACATGGGATACTCACCAAACTCGGGGATATGAACACACACACAAAATTCGCCACACACTACCATGTGCTTGAACACATATACCACCCTCAGCACACATTTCACCACACATACACCAACCTCATCACATAATCGCCCTAAAACACACACAAGTCTGGTATTATCCTTCAAAAATAAAAACCTGATTAATAAGCAGCCAAACTACAAGAACAACAAATGTACCATATAGGAAATACGGCAGCTGTCAGTCACATGACCTGTCTATTATGTGTATGTGTGAGCTAATATATACTGTCAGGGGGGAGGGCTTTCTGTTGTCTGGGGATTTATCAGGCTGCCAATAGCAACCAATCACAGTTCAGCTTCTATTTTGCTACAGTTAATTAATCTGAGCTCTGATTGGTTAATATAGGCAACAAAGGACATTCTCAGTATAACAAAGCTTGTGTGAGGTAATAGAATGTCAGTTAGGGTCTGTTGGTGGAAAGGCTGATGTCAGTCACCTTACCTCTATGTGAGAGGATATAAAAACTGTCAGTTACAGACTATTTTTACCACATTAATGCCTCATAAGACAAGGAATTCCTTGGCACGAATATCAGCTGATGCCAAAAGAAAAGCTGCATTACCGGCCAATGAAAAATGTGAAGACCGAGAAACAAGGCTGACACACATGAGAACAACAGCTGCTTCCTCATGAGCCAATTAACTTTCTGAAGAGAGGGAAGCAAGGCTTCCAGACAAGTGAACAAGAGCTGCTTCCTCAAGAGCCAATGAACTTTCTGAGGAGAGGGACGCGAGGCTTGCAGATATGAAAACAAGAGCTGCTTCCTCAAGGGCTAATGAACTTTCTGAGGAGAGGGAAGTGATGCTTGCAGACAAGAGAACAAGAACTGCTTCTTCAAAAGCCAATGAACTTTCTGAGGAGAGGGAAGTGAGGCTTGCAGATAGGAGAAGAAGAGCAGCTTCCTCAAGGGCCAATGAGTTATCTCAGCAGAGAGAAGGCCGAATTGCCACTAAGAGAATTGCTATTTCTTTCACCAGGGCACAGGAAATGGTTGGAGATTTGAAACATGCTGCCTTTTGTTACCAGTCAGACATAAACTATCAGGATCATCCTAAAGTTCAAATAGGAAAAATGGATGTGCTCTGCATGTACTGCAGTGCCCTGAAATGGAAAGATGAACCGCCAGGTTTATGCTGTGCAAATGGCAAGATAAAACTTTTGTGTCGCCCAGGGATAGGGGGTAATCAGAGCCGGGCAAATGGGGTCGCTTCTAGAGGTATCTCGGTGGCGTGACCCGGTCTGTGATCCCAGGCTCCACAACAAAAGGGTGAGGAGAAGAGGGTAAACAGCTCACCTGTCATCCGCTGCTGTACAATCGCTAGGGTGCCCGGAGTCCCCCGGCCAGTCCACGCCGGTATGATGCAGAGAAGAAAAGGAGTGATGTGGACCCGGCACAATTTCCTTTAAAATTATCTGAAGTCCTTTATTGGTATACTTTAAAAAACTTAATTACTGTAAGAACGTAGCACCATTTTTGGATGTTCTCCTTACGGGCAATGGGGTTACGGGCGAAGTGGAAACATCACTCTATCAGTGGCAACACTATATTACATGCAGACAGTTGCCACGTTGCACATACAGTTTACAACCTACCAGTCGGAGAGTATTTGCGGGCTAGGAGTCTCTGTTCCTCTGAGATAGCTTATCGCAAGGATGCTGAGAACATAGATATTCAGGAAAAGAGGCTATGGGAGTTCCTCCCTCTGTAGAGCACGGAAAATAGTGGACGATAAATCTAGGATGTCACTGTTGGCAGATAAGCAGGACTCTCACATGGGCCGTATTACATTTTCCACACCCTACAGTATCGATTTCCCACAGATAAAAAAGACCCTACTGAAATTCATTCCTATCCTGCAACAGGATAAAGAAGTGGACCATATTTTGTCTAGGGGCGTCAATGTAGTGGCCAAGAGAGCTAGAACCTTTGGTAATATCGTTTCACCTAGTTTTTACACACCAAGTGGTAAGAAACAAACATGGTTGAGTACCGTAGGCTCTTATCGGTGTGGCTCTCATAGATGCGGCCTTTTCCGTTTTATGAAAGCAACTCAGACATTTCAAAGTGGCAGTGGTGACACCTATAAAATTACATCCTTTCTCAATTGCTCCTCCGCGCATGTCATCTATAAAGCCTCCTGCCAGACCTGCCATATGGATTATATAGGTTGTACCTCCAGAGCCCTCAGAGTCCGTATATCGGAGCATTTAAGACCAGTACTATCCACTCCATCTATATCTGAAACTGGAGTTAGGAAAAAACGCTCCTCATCGGGCCTCACCCGTCACTTTGTAGAACTACACAAAAGAGATTTTATCCAGTTATGTGTAACAGCTATTGATTACATCCCTCGGCCCCCACGTGGTGGTGATTGGTTTGCCCTCCTACTGCAGGCGGAGGTGAAATGGATCCTCAGATTAAACACGCGTCACCCGGCGGGTCTGAACTTCCGTTCAGACCTGCGATACATTTTTTGATTCTCTATTCACACCCCCCCCGCCCTCCTTTCCCTTACCCCCCTCCTCCCCCCCACCCACCACCCCCCCTTTCCATCCCACCCCCCTCCACCCCCCCTTTCCCCACCTCCATCATTCACCCCCTCCCCCCCCCCCCCTCCATCATTCACCCCCCCCCCCCCCTTTCCCTGGCTCCCCAGTGACAGGATTGCACTTATACCTCATGGTATCCATTTATCATGAATTTTCATAGTTATGGCAGTATACAATTTTGTTCTGTGACTAACGAAAAATCATCTCAATATCGCTGGGTGTGACCCTTTATGTCCGAAATATGGAAATAAGTTTTTGTAATTATGTACCGGACTGTCCAGTCATATGTTGACTAAAACATGTCATTATGTAATACCTCATAGCTACACAGCCTTATGGCTTTTATATTCATTATTGTTATCATTATTATGTTTCATTATATCAATTCATGTGTGGTATGTTCTTATTTATGGGTCAAGTTTGCCGTGACCTATTTACTATTATAAATTTCTGATGATTTTCAGGTGTCCATGGTGGATACACACATCTTTTCTAACCAGTTCCCCATCCCCCCCTTCCCCCACCTTGGGGATTGTCTGTGATGCCACCCGTGGGTTGCGGTGATGAGATGGTGGCAACGCCGCTGCCTCTGGGGACCATGCCCGGGACTGATGGTGTGGGGCAGCAAGGTGGGATCCCCTCCAGGGGTAGGGGAGTTGTAGTCCCGGGGCCCAATTGGGAGTTGTGGTGGTGGCAGGGATTGCAGGGAGCAGGAAACTCACAGTTCGGTTGTCTTGGTATTGGATGAAGCTAGGCTGATGTGTGTGGTCAGAAAACACAGAGTCCTTTGTAAACCAACTTGCCAAATGGCCGGTCACCGTTGGCGGGTGTCTTCGGCTCCCACACCCAGATGTACAGCCAGGGCCCTTCTTTCCACACTCTCTGTCTGTCTCTTTCCTGTCTGGACTAGTCCGTTTGAACGGCCTCCAGCTCGGGTCCCTTTCCCAGCATCGGTGGGCTACAACCCTGTCCCGGTCGCCTCAGGATCCCCGCAACCGGATCTCAGTCGCATGTGGCCCTCACAGCCACCTAGTCCGTTAGTCCAGGGCTCCAACCACGGCTACCACTTTCTCTGGGGAGCTGCAAGCCTCCCTGTCAGCTTTCCACTGACTACAGCACAACTGAACTAAATTCTGCTCTGTCACTTCCTTAACTCCCCTCGCCCCCTCCCTTTTCCTTGGGAGGGGGTGAGTAGGGCCTGATTGGCTGCTGTACATCTGTGTGGGGATTGTGTAGCTGCCAAGGAAAATTAACTCTTTCTGTGACTACCTGGTTTTACCAGGGCGTCACATTCCCCCTTGGTTGAATACAGCCCATCCGCGGGCTGTCCGGCCACTGATGTTTATTTTAGCGGGAAAAGAAAAAAATTAACACATTACAACCATACATCTTCCCACATCGGGAGGTATGTTTTCTTAAACCTTTAACTATCCTGCCACCCCCCACCTGCTGTGCCGATGGCCTCCTCCGAGAACTTGAGGACGTTCAACAGGGGTGACTGTTACGAGGGGGACCCGGAGAAGCGTGCCAAGATGGTATAGGACAGCTTATGTCAAGGTCCACTGTGCGGTGTAGAGAACCGCTGCTATGGTTGATGAAGAGTGAGCGGGTTGCTGCTGGCAATCGTCTGTTACGTCACAGACGATCTGCGTACACCGGCCCGCCCTAACCCGTGAGGGTTGTATGGCACGGGGCTCATGGCTCGTTGTACCTGTTGCACGAGGAAGCACAGTGGTGCCCACGCACGTGTGCCAAAGTAAAGTCACGGAATTGTGGCATGAGGGTAGCACAGCGGTGCCCACGCACGTGTGCTTCAAGAACCAGGTGAGTCCGAAGGAGTCTCGAGGAGCTCACCCAGGGCAGGGACACAGCCTGCAAACAAGATACTGCCGGAGCAGCAAGGGCAGGAACACGGCCTGCAAACAAGGCACTGCCGGTGCAGCAAGTGCAAAGCCCACAAGTATACAAAATGACTACACAGCGGTGTAGCAGCACGCTGCCAATCAACCAACAATAGAGGACGGTCGCGCGCCGCCATATTGGCAGGAGGAGCTTTTAAGGAGGCGCAGCTCCACCCAAGGGCGGGCGTGAGGCGGAGATGACAGACTTGACCTAATCAGGATCCACGACGTCCCAGCCTGGCCAGTCAGGGTTCACCACATCACCAGCCTCGTCATCAAGCCGTGTGACGTCAGTGGGCGAATCAGGACATGCCACGTAGCTTCCCTGAGCAGCTAACCTCTACACAGTGTGTAGTCTCTTGGAGGACCCACGGCAGGCAAGGAATGGGAGACTGCCTCATTCCTTGCAACAGGAGAACCACGAGGTGCCACACTCCTGCTGCCTTTCTGAGCAGGCATCTCCTGCATATTGCGTAGTCTCCCAAACCTTTGGCGCTGCTGAGCAGGAGGGCTCATGGCAGGTAAGGAATGGGAGACCACATCATTCCTTGCAACAGGAGAGCCACGAGGTGTAACATTACCCCCCTGTCTAGGGCCCCCCTCCCGCCTGTGCTCGAAGGCCGCTACCAAACCCGGGGCGTGGATATGATCCTCCAATTCCCAGGATCTATGCTCCGGGCCACGACCGGCCCACTCCACGAGGTAGTACCGCTTGCCCTGTATGACTTTTGTCTCAACAAGTTTTACTATCTGAGGGTCGTCGGAGGAAGAGCCGGATTGGGCCGGACCCCGAGAATTTATTAAGTCGTACGGGTTTCAAGAGGGACACATGGAAGGTATTGGCTATAGCCCAACGTGAAGGGCGCTGGAGTCGGTAAGCCACCGGGTTGACTTGCTCTAAGACTTTAAACGGCCCCAGGTACCTAGGGGCGAACTTGGCTGTCTGCACCCGTAGGTTGATATTCTTAGAGGACAGCCACACTAGGTCACCAGGGGCGAAAGATGGTGCAGGGCGGCGGTGCTCATCAGCCGTCGTCACCATCCGGTCTTTAGCCCTCTTAAAGGCCTCCTGGGTGTTATCCCAGATCTCCCGGGCCTCGGTCGCCCAATCTTCCATTCTAGGATCGGGTGATGTAATGGGCATCGGAACCGGGATTCTGGGATGTTGGCCGTTGTTGAGCAGGAACGGGGTCTGTCCAGAGGACTCGTGGACCATATTAATGGCAAATTCGGCCCAAGGAAGGAGGTTAGCCCAGTTGTCGTGGTGCGCGGAGATGAAGTGGTGGAGGTAAGTTACCAGGGTCTGATTGGTCCTCTCCACCAATCCATTGGTCTCGGGATGGTATGCGGAGGAGATGTTCAGCTCTATCTGCAAGAGCTTACAGAGTTCTCTCCAGAAGCGAGACGCAAACTGGGGACTCCGGTCGCTCACCACCTTGTCAGGCATGCCATGTAGCCTAAATACATGCCGAATGAACAAGGTGGCGAGGGCACGTGACGTCGGGAGTCGTGGGAGAGGCACCAAGTGGACCATTTTAGAAAAGTGATCCATGATGACCCATACAACCCTGTGCCCTGCTAACTTGGGCAGATCTCCCAGGAAGTCCATCCCCACCACTTCCCAGGGACGATCTGGCACCGGCAGTGGATGAAGAAGACACGCAGGTCTCTGCCGGGACGGCTTATTCCGTGCACACGATATACAGGCTCCTACATATTCCTGTATGTCCTGGGCTACTCTCGGCCACCAATAATGCCTGGCCACTAGGTCTCTGGTCCTTTTGACCCCGAAGTGCCCCCCGACCTTGGATGCATGGGCCCACGCTAGCACCTCGTTCCGTAGCTCAGGGGGAACGAGGGTCTTGCCAGGTGGTACCTGCTCCAGAGAGGTGGGAGTGACCATCCTCAAGCTGTCCGGAGGTAATATAAGACAAGGCTCCTCCTCTTCTTCCTCCAGCACGACTATACAACGTGACAAGGCATCGGCCCATGCATTCTTCTCACGGACCACAGAAAGATACAGATCCCGAAAAATGTCATTCCCGAAGTCTTGGAACACGGCGGGGTCATTGCAGAGTCCGAAGGGCATTACGAGATACTCATAGTGACCGTCCCTGGTGTTGAAGGCGGTCTTCCACTCATCGCCCTCTCGGACTCACACTAGATTGTATGCCCCACGTAGGTCCAACTTCGTGAAGACCTTTGCCCCACGGAATCGATCAAACAACTCTGTAATGAGGGGCAACGGGTATTTGTTAATCGTGATTGAATTTAGTCCCCTGTAATCGATACAGGGGCGCAGATACCCTTCCTTTTTCTGCACGAAAAAGAACCCCGCAGCGGCCGGTGATATAGACTTGCGAATGACCCTTTCGCCAGACTCTCCTGGATATATTTGGACATAGCCTCCGTTTCTGGAGCAGAGAGTGGATACACTCTACCCCTAGGGGGCTTAGAGCCTGGCTTCAGGTCTATCCGGCAATCGTATGGCCGGTGGGGAGGAAGAGTATCTGCGGCCCTCTTGGAGAAAACATCCCTGTAGGCTTCATAAGGCGCCGGTAAATCCGACCCCCTCTATCCCCTGAGGGCCCCACCGACCTAATGGTAGTGGGTGGTCCGGTAGTCACGAGGTGTTCCCTACAAGACCCTGCCCAGGACAAGATCTCCCCTGTTGCCCAGTTGAGTGTAGGAGCATGCTATCTCAACCAGGGGAGTCCCAGTAGGATCTCATCCGTCCCCTCTGGAAGCACCAGGAAGGACACCTGCTCATGGTGTCCTGGTGGTACGTCCATCCTGAGAGGGATGGTGATCTGGGTAATGGGATCGGCAAGTAGGGACCCGTTGACTACCCGGTCCCTGATTGGCTTAGGTAACAGAACCAGGTGAACTGAGTACTGAGTTGCCAGGGAGGTCGAAATGAAATTGCCATCAGCGCCAGAGTCCAAGCAAGCCAGGGCAGAGAAGACAGTAGTGCCGAACTGCAACTGGGCGCTGATGGTTAACCTAGAGGGTGAGGCAGCGTCTAGAGTCCCCCCTCTGATGGAAACCAGACGCTGTCTTTTCCTGATGGTTTTAGGACATCGGGTAGCTATATGTCCCCTCTGCCCACAGAAAAATCTGATGACAGAGAGCCGAGAACCTGTGGTAGAGGAGGCCGCTTTGGACACCTCCATTGACTCCATGGAGTCGTCTACAGGGCTGACTGGGAGACCTGTCCGGTGGAGGGTAGGGGTCAGACGCTTTTTAGACCGGGTAGACGTGGGTGCCGAAGAGACCTCGAGCCTCCGCTCTGCCTGACGGATGTCTATGCGGGAAGCAACCTGAATCAAGGACTCTAAGGTGGCAGGCGCCTTACGAGTGGCCAGTGCGTCTTTGACGAACCCTGCCAGGCTCTCCCAGAACACAGGGACAAGGACCTTATCCAACCAGTCCAGCTCTGCGGTGAGCGTCCTGAAGTGCACCGCAAAGTCCCCGACCGAAGCAGACCCTTGCCGAAGTCGTAGGAGCCGCAGTGCGGAGTCGTGGGTGACTTGGGGCCCGAGGAACACCATTCTCATGGCCCCAAGATAAGCTGTAAGGTTATTCACCACCCGATCTCCGCACTCCCACAACAGTGTGGACTACTTCAGTGCTCTCCCTGTGAGCAGGGACTGGACGAAGGCCACCTTCGCCTTCTCAGCAGCATAAGGAGTCGCGGACAGCTCTAAGTAGGTCGTGACCTGATTGATAAAACCACGGCACTCGGAGCTGTCCCCGCTAAAACGCTCTGGAAGTGCCAGGCGAGGTGACCTTCCGCCCAAAATCACAGCCTGCGTAGCCGCCTGGGTGGCGACTGTCGCCAGAGCAGTCTTATCGGAGGGAGACTGCTCTACTGCTGCCAACCGTGACTCCATCTGCTGCACATAACGCAGCAACTGCTGCTGCTTTTCAGCCATAGCCAGACCTTTGGCGCGACCGTAATGTTATGAGGGGGACCCGGGGAAGCATGCCAAGATGGTATAGGACAGCTTCCGCCGGTCAAGGTCCACTGTGCGGTGTAGGGAACCGCTGCTATGGTTGATGAAGAGTGAGCGGGTTGCTGCTGGTGATCGTCTGTTACGTCACAGACGATCTGCGTACAACGGCCCGCCCTAACCCATGAGGGTTGTATGGCACGGGGCTCACGTCTCGGTGTACCTGTTGCACGAGGAAGCACAGTGGTGCCCGCGCACGTGTGCCAGAGTAAAGTCACGGAATTGTGGCACGAGGGTAGCACAGCGGTGCACACGCACGTGTGCTTCAAGAACCAGGTGAGTCCGAAGGAGTCTCGAGGAGCTCACCCAGGGCAGGGACACGGCCTGCAAACAAGATACTGCCGGAGCAGCAAGAGCAGGAACACGGCCTGCAAACAAGGCACTGCCGGGGCAGCAAGGGCAAAGCCCACAAGTATACAAAATGACTGCACAGCGGCATAGCAGCACGCTGCCAATCATCCAACAATAGAGGACGGTCGAACGCCACCATATTGGCAGGAGGAGCTTTTAAGGAGGCGCAGCTCCACCCAAGGGCGGGCGCGAGGCGGAGATGATGGACTTGACCCAATCAGGATCCACGACGTCCCAGCCCGGCCAGTCAGGATTCACCACATCACCAGCCTCGTCATCAAGCCGTGTGACGTCAGTGGGCGAATCAGGACATGCCACGTAGTGCACATGTTCATCTTCCCACCTCTCGGTTTCACAATGTGCAGAGATAAGGGAAGTCTTGCTGCTTCCCTGAGCAGCTAACCTCTGCACATTGTGTAGTCTCTCGGATCTTCGGTGCTGCTGAGCAGGAGGAGCCGCAGCAGGCAAGGAATGGGAGACCGCCTCATTCCTTGCAACAGGAAAACCACGAGGTGCCACACTCCTGCTGCCTCTCTGAGGAGGCATCTCCTGCATATTGCGTAGTCTCCCAGACCTTTCGCGCTGCTGAGCAGGAGGGGCAAAGAATGGGAGACCACATCATTCCTTGCAACAGGAGAGCCACGAGGTGTAACAGGTGACAGTCCATAAAACAGTCATTCTTTAAACTTGCAGGTAGCCATACATGTTCCGCTACCACTGCTGCTGCTGCCGCCACTCCCAGTATGGGGCATGGTCTGCCCCATGGTCTGCCCCATGCTCTGCCTCCTGCTCAAGAGCCAGGCCCACTCGGATGCCCTTGGAGCCGGCTACAACCGGCCTCGCTAACTGCCGAGGGCCCCATCGCTCAGTGGCCTGCTCCTCCTCTTTGCAGGTGCACTCCGGCTGCTCCACAGCCGGGACGGGGCATTTGGGAGCGGCTGGAGCTGCAACTGGGGGTGATTTTAGGACAGGTGCTGCCGTCGTTGCGGCCAGGCGGACTGCCGGAGCCGATGTCATCACCGTTGCGGCGGGGTGGACTGCCGAAGCTGACATCACCGTTGGGGCCGGGTGAGATGTCATCGGGGTTGCAGCCTGCTGTGACATCTTGCTGCTCTTGTGTCCAGGAACGGAATTTTGCAGAGTCCTGGCGTCCCTGCACTTTACAGTTCCGGTTAAATGCCACCGCTTCTCTGCCCATCCCCCCTTGGTCTTTTGCGAGCACTCCTTCCGGCCATGTTCCCAGGGGGCGAGGCTTCAACATCGTGGCATTTTCGGGAAAGAAAAAGATGGTGCCGTTGTATTGGCGCCAAAAATGGCGGGCAACATGGCGGCAGGTCAAAATTTTTCAAACAGTTCACGGATTACAAGGCGCACGTCATCCAGGTCATGGATGGGGTGAGAATCCTGTTCGTGACGCCAAATTGTGTCACGCAGGGATAGGGGGTACTCAGAGACAGGCCAATGGGGTCGCTTCTGGAGGTATCACGGTGGCGTGACCCGGTCTGTGATCCCCGGCTCCACAACAAAAGGGGAATGTGTAAAGGGGGATTGTCTGTGATGCCACCCGTGGGTTGCGGTGATGAGATGGTGGCACCGCCGCTGCCTCTGGGGACCATGCCCGGGAATGATGGTGTGGGGCAGCAAGGTGGGATCCCCTCCACGGGTAGGGGAGTTGTAGTCCCGGGGCCCAATTGGGAGTTGTGGTGGTGGCAGGGATTGCAGGGAGCAGGAAACTCACAGTTCGGTTGTCTTGGTATTGGATGAAGCTAGGCTGATGTGTGTGGTCAGAAAACACAGAGTCCTTTGTAAACCAACTTGCCAAATGGCCGGTCACCGTTGGCGGGTGTCTTCGGGTCCAACACCCAGATGTACAGCCAGGGCCCTTCTTTCCACACTCTCTGTCTGTCTCTTTCCTGTCTGGACTAGTCCGTTTGAACGGCCTCCAGCTCGTGTCCCTCTCCCAGCACCGGTGGGCTACAACCCTGTCCTGATCGCCTCAGGATCCCCGTGACCGGATCTCCATTGCCTGTGGCCCTCACAGCCACCTAGTCCGGTAGTCCAGGGCTCCAACCCCAGCTACCACTTTCTCTGGGGAGCTGCAAGCCTCCCCTGTCAGCTTTCCACTGACTACAGCACAACTGAACTAAATTCTGCTCTGTCACTTCCTTAACTCCCCTCGCCCCCTCCCTTTTCCTTGGGAGGGGGAAAGTGGGGCCAGATTGGCTGCTGTACATCTGTGTGGGGATTGTGTAGCTGCCAAGGAGGATTAACTCTTTCTGTGACTACCTGGTTTTACCAGGGCGTCACACTTCCACCTCTCTTGTCACCACCAGATCCCCTAAAGTCTTTGATGACAGGTACCAGTACAATATCAAAGCATTTCTTGGACAACATTAGGAAGTACAACTCCTGCTTCCAAATGACATCATTTGGTGCAACAAAAGAAGTGTTTACAACAGGATTTATGCCGACATTTAAAGTTCAAGGACAGGTTTACCACTCAATTGGGTCACTGCTTCCATTACAAGAAGAAGAACCTCAATTTCTTCAACTCTTCTTCATGGGAAATGCAGAAGCAGAGGCTCAGCGGAGATGCTCTATAATTCCTAACACTCGGCTTGATATTGTCACTTCACTCCAACAATCCATATGCTCAACTTTTCAAGACTGCACTTGAATGCATGCCAAATGACGATTACAAGGTTGTCATTCAAGCTGACAAAACACCATAAGGTGAACATCAGCAACGTTTCAATGCTCCCACATTTGATGAGGTAGCCATCTTGATGGTAGGTAATGATTTTCAAAGCAGTGACATTATGCTTCAGAAAAGGAACAATAGTTTTGCAGGGTCAGGATGGCTATCACTTTGGAATACCTCAGACAGATCCTACAACAGGCAACTCTTCAGGAAAAAAAATGTCTGCCATTCACCTCTATGCATATAGGATCATGACAAGATTTGCAGAGGAAAATCACATCTTGAAATGCAGACACCTCCTCCACCAATTTATTGTTGACATGTATGCAAAGATTAAGAGTGAATGTCTTTGATATATCCGACTAACCCAGGCGAAGCTGGGTAGTACAGCTAGTATATATATATATATATATATATATATATATATATATATATATATATATATATATATATATATATATACATACATATAAAGTACAGTTCACAAGTTTGGGGTCACCCATACAATTTTGTCTTTTCCATGAAAAATCATACTTTTATTTATCAAATGAGTTGCATAATGAATAGAAAATATAGTCCAGACATTGACTAGGTTTGAAATAATTATTTTTACTTGAAAAAATAATTTTCTTCTTCAAACTTACTTTCATCAAAGAATGCTCCCTTTGCAGCAATTACAGCTTTGCAGACCTTTGGCATTCTAGCTGTTAATTTGCTGAGGTAATCTAGAGATATTTCACCCCATGCTTCCAGAAAACCCTCCCACAAGTTGGATTGGCTTGATAGGCACTCTTTGTGTGTAGCCCCACAGGTGTTGTGTCGGTGCATACCTTCAGGGACTCCACGTAGCTGGTTCTGGTCACAGGTAGGGAATCTTCGGTTTTGATCGTGACGCCACTCTCAGTATTGCGGTCAGTGGGGACCGCCACTGCAGGTTAGGGGACGCCTGGGGCTGATGGTGGGTGCAGTCGGATGTAGTAGCCTCCTGAGAGTGAGGCAAGCCCCAGGGCCCTGTATAGGTTTGTAGTACCACAAGTCGCAGAATGACTCACACAGGCAGAACTGTCTTTCAAGGGCTTTACTCACATTTGATGGCAGGGTGAGTAGCCCGGGCGTAGCTGGGATGAACCAGATGGGAACCAGGTATCCTTCAGGCTGACTTTATGAGGGTGACTACTGACTCGCCTTCCTTAGCCCTTGGTGGTTTGGGGTGACCCCGACTTTGAGTCCCTATGGGGGTCGCCCAGGGAAGATGCTGCAGCCTCTCTCCCCCTTTTGTTTGCCGTTTGCTTGTTCCCCGGACCAGGCCACTCCAGCTGCTTGCCTCCTGTGACCTATGGGCCCTCACTGCGGTTACGTGGCTGCGGCTTTTGTGGTGTTGTGGTGTGGGCTTTGAGAGCCCCACACCGGCAGGTTTAGCAGAAGAAAGCTGGATCTATCTCCGCTTCGGGATCTGCCGCCCGGTTGGGCCTGGTGCTCTCTAGCAGTCTCCTTACTTCCCACTCCGTGCTTTCTCTCTAGCTGAAGCTGGCTTTCAGGTAGCACTCCTAGTTGACCGTTCTCCCCCGTCAGTAGCCACTGCGCGGGCGCTGTTAGACAGCAACAGCCCCACAGGTCTGCTCCTCACTGAGCCCTAAGGAGTTCTCTGCTCTAACTGACTCACTGCCCCTCCTCTCCTGTTCTTGCCTACGCCACCTAGCAACCAGACTCTCCACCACACCCCTTGAGAGGAGATGGAGGCTCTACCCCCTCCACTATTCCAGTGAAGGTGAAGGCTTGCCCCCTCCTGGGATCCCCAGGGGTCCTCTCATGGGTACATGTGTGAGACCTGATCACTATGCGCCTGTGTTCCACACCCCGGTCAGCCTTCTGGATTACCTGTGTTGTACTGTCCCCAGCATGGGTGCAGTACTCAGTGGTGCCTGACCAGGTCAGGGGCGCCACATTCCCCCTTAGTTATCACCAGCACGTCCTCGGGCTGCAAGACAACATTTTAAAATGCATAAAACATTAAAACATGTAAAACATTTTTAAAAGCACCAGGTACCATACATCACCACCCTCCACCCACAAGTCCGTTAACCCACCCAAAACCCTTTCACGTTGGCCGCGGCTTCAGCCACTTCTGGCAGGATGTAGAGGCGGCTTACATGGGCTGGTGGTTTCAGGGTATACCTGGCCTGGTGGATCCGCGCCTTCAGCCTCTTCTGGCAGGATGCGGAGGCGGCCTCCACAGTTGGTGCTGACCAGGTACCCTCTTTGTGGTGGAGAGCCAGGCCCCATAAACAGGCATGCTCTCTGGTCGCAGGTGAGCCAAGGCCCTATATACGGACGGGCTCCTCCTGGTTGCAGACGAGCCAAGCCCCTAAACAGGCTGACTCTGGTGGCGGTGGTGCCCTCTGGTGTAACTATTTACACTGCGAGAGTTTGTGGCTATAGCCAGTTCATAGCCTTAAGGTTTATGGTTTCCTCACAATAGTTTTTGTGGGCACATACTTGAACTTGAGAACGTTGCAAACCAAAACTTTTCAAAACTTTAACTTCTGTACTTCTTACTTTACTTTACTCCTCTTTACCAGGGCTTGGGCCTGCTGGGCTGCGGCACCTGTTGCTTTCTGGCTCTTTGTCGTCGTCGGTGGTAGTTTCATCTGTAGGCTCTTTGTCTTTTCTTTCTAGATCTTCATCTGTTTCCTTTTCTGCATCTGTTTCTTTATCTGTCTTTGGGACATGGTGCTACGTCTAAGGCATAGTAGCCCCTTTCTCCTTGATGCAAGGTGAACTGTACTGCGTCTCCAATTTTCAGATTTCTGCCAGGGTGTCCTCTAGGCAGGTGTGCGCTAACATCTCTCCTGTTAACAAATATTCCCTTTTTGATGCCAGGTGCTACAATAAATCCATAGCCGCTTCTCAGATTAAAGTCTTCCACTACGCCATAACACAGGGGTCCTCTAGCCTGGCTTTTGGCCCTTCTCAGGGACCGTTTCTCCTGTAGGTCTCTGGCGGTGACTTCCTTCTGCTCTGGAGACTGTGGGGCTGGAGCACACTGTGTTCTGTGTCGCCGTGTCTTGCGGGCTGGGTTCTGCAGAGGGCAGCTCACTAACTCCCAGGTGAGGTCTTGGGGCTGATCTTCGTCAACAGACGGTGTCAGGTCTTCCTCATCCCAGCGGGAGTATGGCAGCATCTCCGGCTCTGGGTAGGGGTCTGCTGCGGTTGGCGTCGGAGTCAGCTCCTCAGCTTCCTGGCCTCCTCTCCCCCTTAGTTCTTCTTGGCACTCCAGCTGTGGCAGTGCCGGGGATGGATGCTCTTCAGCCGGCCCAGGTGAGGGACTCCTTGGTGTAGCTGCTGCAGGAGTTAGCAGGAGACTCTTTGGGGTATGCGGAGGGGGAATGTACTGGCTCACCAACCATTGTGGAAATTTGGCCTCCAGGTCAGCCCTCATCTGCCAATATGCAGGGTCTTCACCCACCGTGGGCTGCCTATCAGGGACCTCTGTGGACCGGGGAGCAGTGTCTGCTCTGGCCTTACAGGCCGGGGTAAATGCTGAGGTAGTCTTTTCTTGGCGGGCCGCGCCCTGTATGGCGGCGGCCTGGTCTTGGCGGGCCGCGCCCTGTATGGCAGCGGCCTGGTCTTGGCGGGCCGCGCCCTGTATGGCGGCGGCCTGGTCTTGCATCACGGTTGCAGCTTGCGTTTCAGTGGACATCACCACTGCGGCCGGTTCTTGGCGGGCCGGACTGGGCATTGCAGCCGCGGTCTCACTTAGCGTCGCAGCCTCGATGGGGTCCGTGCAGGCTGAGCCGGGCGTCGCTGCAGTGACCGTAGCTTGGCGGGCCGCACCCGGCGGGGCTGCGGCCTGGTTCAGCATATCACTTGCGGCGCGGACGAGCGTCGCTGCTGCGTTGGGGTCTTGGCGGACCGGGTTCAGCAGGGTGGCAGCCTGGGTCAGCGTCACACCTGCAGCACGGATGAGCACTGCCGTGGTGGTCGGAGCCCTGCGGGACAGGCGGGGCATGGCTGTAGCAGCCTGGATTTGGCGGGCCGCTTCTAGCGTGGCTGCGGCCTGGTCCAGCGTCGCCGCGCCGGGCGCCTCTTCTGGGACCGCGGGCGTGGCAGCAGGGGTCGGGGCACTTGCGCTGGCCGGGGCATCACTCGACTCACCCATCGGTGGCAGCATCGGGGTCTGCGTCGTCGCCGCTCGGTCTGACAGGCGTCGCGCGGCTCCCTCCTCGTAGGTCCGTACCGCCGCAGCCATCTCCAGGAGCTCCGTGCGTTCTTCTCTGATCTGCTCTATGACCCGGGTCTCCAGTCGGTCACAGAACTGGGCCAGCTCCCGATACCACCAGGCAGCGGAGCCTGGTTCTGGGTTCCTGCGGTCAGACGCCATTTCTTCTGCGCCGTCTTCTGCACGATCTCCCAGCAGTGGACTCTTCGCTGCCTCCTGTAACAAGCTGTCCAGTTTCTGCTCTGCCTCTTTCAGCAGCTCCTCTCCCAGCAGCAGGCTTGTGGCTCCCTTTCTGTTCCGCCGTTTCTCGACGCTTCCACTCTCACAGCCGGCAAGGTCAGAACTCTGCAGGGGATCTCTGGGTAGCCACACCTCTTCGTGGGCGGTAACTTCTTCCAGCGCGGGCTGCTGTTGTTTTTCAGCGCGCTTTCCATGGTGGCAATATGGCGGCGCTTCCAATTTTTCAAGCGGACCGCCCAGGCACATGGTCACCTGTCTGAACAGGTCTAGTCCTTATCCTGTTCGTGACGCCAGATGTGTAGCCCCACAGGTGTTGTGTCGGTGCATACCTTCAGGGACTCCACGTAGCTGGTTCTGGTCACAGGTAGGGAATCTTCGGTTTTGATCGTGACGCCACTCTCAGTATTGCGGTCAGTGGGGACCGCCACTGCAGGTTAGGGGACGCCTGGGGCTGATGGTGGGTGCAGTCGGATGTAGTAGCCTCCTGAGAGTGAGGCAAGCCCCAGGGCCCTGTATAGGTTTGTAGTACCACAAGTCGCAGAATGACTCACACAGGCAGAACTGTCTTTCAAGGGCTTTACTCACATTTGATGGCAGGGTGAGTAGCCCGGGCGTAGCTGGGATGAACCAGATGGGAACCAGGTATCCTTCAGGCTGACTTTATGAGGGTGACTACTGACTCGCCTTCCTTAGCCCTTGGTGGTTTGGGGTGACCCCGACTTTGAGTCCCTATGGGGGTCGCCCAGGGAAGATGCTGCAGCCTCTCTCCCCCTTTTGTTTGCCGTTTGCTTGTTACCCGGACCAGGCCACTCCAGCTGCTTGCCTCCTGTGACCTATGGGCCCTCACTGCGGTTACGTGGCTGCGGCTTTTGTGGTGTTGTGGTGTGGGCTTTGAGAGCCCCACACCGGCAGGTTTAGCAGAAGAAAGCTGGATCTATCTCCGCTTCGGGATCTGCCGCCCGGTTGGGCCTGGTGCTCTCTAGCAGTCTCCTTACTTCCCACTCCGTGCTTTCTCTCTAGCTGAAGCTGGCTTTCAGGTAGCACTCCTAGTTGACCGTTCTCCCCCGTCAGTAGCCACTGCGCGGGCGCTGTTAGACAGCAACAGCCCCACAGGTCTGCTCCTCACTGAGCCCTAAGGAGTTCTCTGCTCTAACTGACTCACTGCCCCTCCTCTCCTGTTCTTGCCTACGCCACCTAGCAACCAGACTCTCCACCACACCCCTTGAGAGGAGATGGAGGCTCTACCCCCTCCACTATTCCAGTGAAGGTGAAGGCTTGCCCCCTCCTGGGATCCCCAGGGGTCCTCTCATGGGTACATGTGTGAGACCTGATCACTATGCGCCTGTGTTCCACACCCCGGTCAGCCTTCTGGATTACCTGTGTTGTACTGTCCCCAGCATGGGTGCAGTACTCAGTGGTGCCTGACCAGGTCAGGGGCGCCACATTTGCGTACCATACGGTCAAGCTGCTCCCACAACAGCTCAATAAAGTTGAGATCTGGTGACTGGGCTGGCCACTCCATTACAAATTGAATACCAGCTGCCTGCTTTTTCCCTAAATAGTTCATACATAATTTGGAGGTGTGCTTTGGGTCATTGTCCTGTTATAGGATGAAATTGGCTCCAATCAAGCACTGTACACAGGGTATGGCATGGCGTTGCAAAATGGAGTGATAGCCTTCCTTATACAACATGTATTTTACCTTGTACAAATCTCCCACTTTACCAACATCAAAGCAACCCCAGACCATCACATTACCTCCACCATGCTTGAGACCTGCAACACACATCCGTGTAATTTGTACGTGTGCGGTACGTATTTGCACGTACCGGAGACACGTAGACACGGAGACCCATGTTAATCAATGGTAGATGGCACACACACGTAAAATTGCACGGAACGTGTGTCCGTGAGGTAAGTACGTGTGTGCGCTTTTCTACACGGACAACATGTCCGTTTTTGCCGGCAGCACGCAGGCACGGACCCGCTTTAGTCTATGGGTCCGTGCCTGCACGTACCGCACACGGAGTATGTCCGTGTTCAGCACGTTTCGTGCGTGTGCGTTTTTACACTAGCGATCTTATTTTTTTTTTTTTTTTTAATTAAATTCAGTATACTTACTTTTTTTTCTGCTGTTCTCAGTCATACTTACATTGGCGCTCGTTTTTTTTCTTCCACCGGCTCATACCGCTCCCCGATCACCAGGGAGGCGAGGAACAGCTGTGCAGAGAATACGCGGCAACAATTACTTTGAATATGCCGGCCGCTCATTAATCAATCTCGTATTCCCTGCTTTCCCCACCCACAGACGCCTGTGATTGGTTTCAGTCAGAGATGCCCTCCACGCTGAGTGACAGCTGTCTCACTGCACCCAATCACAGTAGCCGGTGGGCGTGTCTATACTGTGCAGGAAAATAAATAAATAAATAATTTAAAAAAACGGCGTGCGGTCCCCCCCCATTTTAATACCAGCCACATAAAGCCATACGGCTGGACGCTGGTATTCTCAGGATGGGGAGCCCCACGTTATGGGGAGCCCCCCCAGCCTAACAATATCAGTCAGCAGCCGCCCAGAATTGCCGCATACATTAGATGCGACAGTTCTGGGACTGTACCCGGCTCTTCCCGATTTGCCCTGGTACGTTGGCAAATCTGGGTAATAAGGAATTATTGGCAGCCCATAGCTGACAATAAGTCCTAGATTAATCATGTCAGGCGTCTCCCCGAGATACCTTCCATGATTAATCTGTAAATTACAGTAAATAAACACACACACACACACCTGAAAAAATCATTTATTAGAAATAAAAAACACTAACAAATTCCCTCATTACCAATTTATTAACCCCAACAAAGCCCCCCATGTCCGGCGTAATCCACGGACCTCCAGCGTCGCATCCAGCTGTGCTGCATGAAGGTTGACCAGAGCTGCAGAATACACCGCCGCTCCTGTCACCTCCACGCAGCTAATGAAGGCAATAGCGCGATCAGCTGAGCTGTCACTGAGGTTACTCGCGGCCAACGCTGAATACAGCTGATCGCGCTATTGCCTGTGAGTGCCAGTGAGCAAAAACGCAGCAAAAAACAGCACCAAATCGCGGAAAAAACGCATGCGTTTTTGTCGCATTTTTTAGCCGCGGGTGCGTTTTTTGAGACAAAAACGCACATAAAAACGCAGCGTGAAAAAACGCCTAGTGCGCACATACCCTTAGAGTTTCTCCAGAAAGGTCAAACACCGTCACATTTACAATCACGAAATTTTGCACAGACACCCCATGTGACTCAGGGAACGTCATAGATTATGTCTGTACGGGTAAATTTAACCCCACGCTTTATAGTTACTCTGCAAATAAACTTTTTTTTTCCATTAAAGTCAATGTAGCTGCAAGCTATTAGGTTATTAATAGGAGCTGTAATTGGTTGCTATAGGAACCAAAGAAATTGTTAGTATAAGAAGCTTATGTGTGAGGTAATAAGATGTCAGTGGTGAGACGGATAGAGAGAAACAGAAAGAGACACAGAGAGATAGACAGACAGTCAAAGAGACAGACAGAGGCAGACAGATACAGAGACAGACAGAGAGACAGACAGAGACAGACAGGGAAAGAGACAGCCAGACAGGGGAAGTGACAGGGAAAGACAGACAGACAGACAGACAGGGAAAGAGACAGACTGGGAAAGAGACAGTCGGGGAAAGAGACAGAGACAAGGAAAGAGACAGAGATAAGTAACTAGACAGGGAAAGAGACAGAGACAAGTAAAGAGACAAGGAAAGAGACAGAAACAAGTAAAGAGACAGGGAAAGAGACATAGACAGATGGGGAAAGAGACAGACGGAGAAAGAGACAGACAGGAAAAGAGACAAACTGGATAAGAGACAAAGGGGGAAAGAGACAAACCTGGAAAGAGACAAATGGGGAAAGAGACAAACGGGGAAAGAGGAAAACGAGGAACGAGGCAAACGAGGAAAGAGACAGAGCTGGAACGAGACAGACGGGGAATGAGACAAACGAGGAACGAGACAGACGAGGAACGAGACAGACTAGGAAAGAGACAGATGGGGAACGAGACAGACCCAGAACAAGATAGACCCAGGACGAGACAGCCCCGGAACGAGACAGACCCGGAACGAGACAGATGGGGAAAGAGACAGACCAGCAACAAGACAGACTGGCAACGAGACAGACTGTCAACAAGACATACGGGGAACGAGACAGACCAGGAAAGAGACAGACCGGGAAAGAGACAGACCGGGAAAGAGACAGACCGGGAAAGAAACAGATGGGGAAAAAGACAGATGGGGAAAGAGACAGACGGGGAAAGAGACAGACGGGGAAAGAGACAGACGGGGAAAGAGACAGACGGGGAAAGAGACAGACGGGGAAAGAGACAGACCGAGAACGAGACAGACAGGAAAAGAGACAGATGGTGAAAGAGACAGACCGGCAACAAGACAGACCGGTAATGAGACAGACCGGTAATGAGACAGACCGGCAATGAGACAGACGGAGGACGAGACAGACGGAGGACGAGACAGACGGGGAACGAGACAGACGGGGAACGAGACAGACGGGGAACGAGACAGACGGGGAACGAGACAGACGGGGAAAGAGACAGACCGGGAACGAGACAGACTGGCAACAAGACAGACCGATAATGAGACAGACCGGCAATGAGACAGACGGGGAAAGAGACAGACGGGGAAAGAGACAGACGGGGAAAGAGACAGACGGGGAAAGAGACAGACGGGGAAAGAGACAGACGGGGAAAGAGACAGACGGGGAAAGAGACAGATCGGGAACGAGACAGACCGGCAACGAGACAGACCGGCAACGAGACAGACCGGCAACGAGACAGATGGGGAACGAGACAGATGGGGAAAGAGACAGATGGGGAAAGAGACAGATGGGGAAAGAGACAGATGGGGAAATAGACAGACCTGGAACGAGACAGACCTGTGAGGTTAATCCCCGCCCCCTGCCATGGGCAGGCCACAGCGATCCGTGCACATATCAGCTGTTTTTAACAGCTGACATGTGTGCCTGCAAGTTACGAGTGTGATCGCTTCCACTTACAACTTTTAATTCACATCTCGCTGCCAAAGTCTGGCAGTGAGATGTATATGCGCGCAGCCATTACTTTCACTTACCGCTGCACCCACTGGAAGTCACGTGCATGATTACGTGACTTTCGGTGGTTGCCATGGTAGCACAGGGTCATGTGATGACGCCTGTAGCTAACTTGAGTCACTTTCTCTCAGTGGCGGCATACTTCCGGCATTGAGAGTAAAGCAGTGTATCTGCAGTTTTCAGCTCTGTAGCTGAGATCTACAGATAGGGCAGAGCGATTGGCTTGTTGAGCCATATAGCCCTAGGGGGACTAGTAAAATAAAAAAATATAGTAAGAAAAAAGTTTTAAAAAATAAAAAAAAATAAAAGTTCAAATCAACCCCCTTTCACCCCATTGAAAATTAAAGGGTTAAAAAAATAAAAAATATACACATATTTGGTATCACCGTGTTCAGAAATGCCCGATATATCAAAATATAAAATCAATTAATCTGATTGGTAAATGGTGTAGCGGCAAACAAATTCCAAAATGCAATAACAGGCGATCAAAACGTAGCATCTGCGCAAAAATGGTACTATTAAGCTCAAGACGCAAAAAATAAGCCATCACTGAGCCATAGATCCCAAAAAATGAGAACACTACGGGTTTCGGAAAATAGCGCAAAACATACGCCACTTTTATTGGACAAGCTTGTGAATTTTTTTTAACCCCTTAGGTACAAGTAAACCTATTCATGTTTGGTGTCTACAAACTCACATCGACCTCAGGCATCACCCCTACACATCAGTTTTACCATATAGTGAACATGGTGAATAAAATATCCCAAAAACTATTGTGCGATCACACTTTTAGCAGTTTTTCCACACTTGGAATTTTTTTTATGCTTTCCAGTACACTATATGGTAAAACTTATGGTTTCATTTAAAAGTACATCTCGTTCCACAAAAAACAAGCCCTCATATGGCTATTTAGAGAGGAGGGGGAAGGGCACCACCTAATGGGATCTCCAGGTATACAGATACATATGCCAAGAAAAAAGAAGAAAAAAGAGTATACCAAAAAGGGATCACCAAGAGATTTACAAAAATAGAAAATCTTTATTATAAATAGGAATACATATGGAACTCCACACTGGGAGTGAACACACCAGGGACAATTAAAAACATTTTAAACAAGCACATATCCCCTGAGCCAAAGCACATATAGGATTAATCCTAAATAGATCAATATTATAGACCACCCCTTGAGTAGGTACAACCAACAATAATATAACCTGCTATATAGTATACACAGTAGTATTTCTTATGGTGCTAGACAATAATAATATTCATTATGCCAGCATCACAATATGGAGGCTGGAAGACCCTTAGAAATCTTTAGTGGGGTCACAAATACATATGTGACCCTGAATGACAGAGCTTAGACCACAAGATTTTATCAATGGGACTTTCTGAAAAAGGCTTGGCTATATTCAATGGAATGTATAAGCAAGATTAAACATAGCATTCAATCACCAGTTGAAAAAGCCAAATGTGATATGTTTGACCAGTGCAGATTATCTGTGTGGATCAATCCCTACACAGACAAGCAACTCCAGAGGCTAGTGCATCCGGTTGAGGCACACAAGCAGCAAATAAGGCATAGAATAAAACTTGTACATAGAAAAATAGTACAATAAGTACGTGCTGTTGCTATGTAAGCTAGCCAAAAAGAAATACTATATGCCTATTCAGTAGCCCAGGTGTTGCAAAAGGGCCCATACTCACTATCCTAAATAACCAGGGAACACAGGCATAGATCAGGTTGTAAAAGGGGGTGGAATGCTTTGGCAGAGATACCCCACGCGTATCGCCTCCAAACAGGAGGCTTCCTCAGGGGAAAAAGTAGACAGTGTCTAATCCCAAGTGTGTCATATTTAAATCGTACAGCAGATTAGGTAATCACTCACCAGCTTGCAGCTTTGGAGAGTGCAGCATTATAGTGCATAGCGTTTCTGCATGGCGGCCGCCATTTTGGCCGAATCACATGATTCGGCTGAGAACCCTCCCTAAGCCTCTACCGCGCATGCGTCCGCAAAACAGCGCTGTTCGCAACCAAAACTCGTATTACTCAAATGTGTAAGTCCTTACAGATAAAGCATAGTGGTATATAAGTAAAATAATACATCTTTAATGAGTATAATGGCTTTACCAAGATACAGTGTGTCAGACTTGGCGGCGCATGCGCAGTGGTAGTTTAATAGGACTTAGTGCAAAACTCAAGATGTCACAGCACACTTATACATGGAATACCGATAGTCGCCACAATCGATCCCTAGTGGTATAGAATGCTTATTTATGCTTATTTCACAGCCCCACTTTACATGTATAGGGTATTATAAGTAACATCCAGTAATACATAGGTAGAGTTAACTCCATTATAGCCGAATCACATGATTCGGCTGAAGATCCTCCCTAGGTCTCTATAGCGCATGTGTCCACAGAACAGCGCTGTTCGCACTCAAAACTCGTATTGCTTACATGTGTAAGTCCTTACTGATAGAGCATAACGGTATACAGGCAGAATAATACATTTTTATTGAGTAGAACAACTTAAGAGGAATAAGGTACATCAGACTTGGTGACACCCGCACAGTAACAGTCTCTTGGGACTTAGTGCAAAGCTTAAGGTGTCGCAGCACACTTGCACAGGAAATACAAATAGCCATCGCTATGAAACCCCCAATGATCCAGTTACAGCCCCACTTCAAATGTATAGGGTATTATGAATAACACCCAGCAGGGTATAAATGGGATGGATATCCGACTTATGCGACATATGTGCAGTGGCAATTTCATTGGGACTAAATGCATGACTTGTAATGATATCGCATACCATGTGCAGGGAATACCAGTTGCCACAACTTAAGTACCCCAGTCACATGGGGAGCTTGTTATACCGCCTCATTATGTCTCTAAGGCAAAAGATGTTTTTAAAAGACCATTATAATTTGATATCACTCAAAGTACACAATCTTAAGGGAATAAGTCTAGAGAGGAATAATCCTCCAAACCTATACTAGATGACACTCTAATGCAGTTCTATCTGTAGAACCTTCAATGCTTTAGGGGAACAAATATAGTATAAGTACATACAATCTTAAAGCCCCCATATGAAGGCTGAATTGTTTTCCCGGATAGCTAGAAAATATCGATAGAAGGATATATATGTACCAGTCACCCAAATTAGGCATTATATGACAGCTTAGAGGAATACAAAGCAGTCCACAAAACTACCCCAAAGGGAGAATTAAGCATCCAAGGCTCAAAAGCATAGGATCATCAGCTAACCTATATATAGACACAACATGGATATAACCAAAAGGGAACACTTATGGTGTCCAGAGCAATAACCCATTATTGACGCTCGAGGCCCGAGCTCTAATGGCCTACAAACTTTTCGTCATATTGTCCAAAAAAGAAGAAGAAGGGCATATCATCCGGTACTCTCAGTTCAAAATTCCAGAATCCGTATTCCCATACAAAGTCCTGTTTGTCCAGCTTCATTCAGTCAAGAATACTGTAAAATTCATCTTCACTCTCTCCATGACCAGAGACAATCTTATGCAGATGTAGACAAGCAATAAAATGCTCCCAGGACCATCACTTTATTTAGGAGGCCTCGATTGCTAAAGGGGAGAAAATTTTTTTTTTATATATTTTACAAATGGTCAGAGATCACAGGTCTTTATAAAATCCAGTATATAGCAGTTCCTCATTTAATCCATGTGGGGCCAGACTTCTAAGGTTCTGGCCTACATACAGCTTTGGACAATCGCGGGTTAAAAGGAATTGCAGCAGACGTGCTGATTTTGAGTCACATGCTCTTGACCTATCCAACAGATTTCGAAGAAGAGGTTACCCGAGGAATGTGGTTTCAAGTGCCCTGCAGGACTGCAAGGCCTTAACACGGGAGACTCTACTACAGCCAAAAGTACGACGGAAAAGAACAACAGTGAGTATGATCACTGCCTTTAATAATCAGTGGCAGGACCTTTATGAACTCTTTCAATCAAATTGGGACATTCTACGTAGCGATAAAAAACTGATCCCTTTTTTGGAAGAAAAACCGAGTCTGGTGGCGAGGAGGGCCCTAAATTTGGGAGGTATCCTCTCCAGTAGCCATTTTAAGAGACCGGTACAGAGCCTGGGGACAGGTACCAGATTGAGAGGTACCTTTCCCTGTGGTTCGTGTTCAGTGTGTCCGCACATGCAGGCGAGTGATCATGTTCTCTTATCGATCTTTCCCAGGCGGATTTCCAGCAATGCCTATTTCAATTGCCGTTCCAGAAATGTGATTTATGTGCTCATCTGCGATTGTCCAAAGCTGTATGTAGGCCAGACAAGCCAAGAGGTAAGAAAGAGAATTCAACAACATTTCTCTAACATAAACACGGCTAATGCGGACCTGAAGAAAGGGAAGACACTTACCTCGGTGGCTTCACACTTCTTGACACACCATGGGGGTCGCTATACCAATGCGAGAGTCATGGTTGTTGACTCAGTCAAAACAGGCATTAGGGGAGGGAACCCCGTCAAGGAGTTGTTGCAGAAGGAGTCCAAATGGATTTACAACCTTAGAAGTCTGGCCCCACATGGATTAAATGAGGAACTGCTATATACTGGATTTTATAAAGACCTGTGATCTCTGACCATTTGTAAAATATATAAAAAAAAAAATTTCTCCCCTTTAGCAATCGAGGCCTCCTAAATAAAGTGGTGGTCCTGGGAGCATTTTATTGCTTGTCTACATCTGCATAAGATTGTCTCTGGTCATGGAGAGAGTGAAGATGAATTTTACAGTATTCTTGACTGAATGAAGCTGGACAAACAGGACTTTGTATGGGAATACGGATTCTGGAATTTTGAACTGAGAGTACCGGATGATATGCCCTTCTTCTTCTTTTTTGGACAATATGACGAAAAGTTTGTAGGCCATTAGAGCTCGGGCCTCGAGCGTCAATAACACAGCACAACAATGTTTTTGCTACTGAGGGTAAAACATGTGTTCTTTACTAATTTGAACATGCTGATTCCAAATATGAACTCAGAATTTGCACAGCACGTCCAGATTTTGAGTTATACTTAGAAAAGGCCATACGCCTATTCAGGCAAAATGGTGTCTGCTTCTGTACTGATGTGAATGGGCTTATGCTAGAGTTGGGTTGTAGACATTTTCCAGATCAATGGAGACTGTTCATAGACTCTAGTAAAGCAAGCTTGAAAGCTGTTCTGTTGCACAATGGCAATGAAAAGCCATCTGTCCCCATTGCACATGCGGTTGGAATGAAAGAGACCTATGCTTCTATGCAGATCATTCTGAAATTGATTAAATATTCAGAACATCAATGGAACATTTGTGCTGACCTCAAAGTTGTTGCACTAGTCCTTGGTTTGCAGTTAGGTTACACTAAGCATATGTGCTTTCTGTGCCTATGGAACAGTCGAGATGACAACAACCATTATAAAATTAAACGGTGGCCCAATAGAGATGAACATAAGATTGGTAAGCACAATGTTCAACACGAATCACTTGTCGATCCACTTAAAGTTTATCTTCCACCTCTTCACATTAAACTAGGACTAATGAAAAATTTTGTAGTAGCAATGGATCGTCAAGGGAATGGATTTAAGTATCTGAAGGAAAAGTTTAGTGCATTGAAAACTGAGGCCAAACTCAAAGCAGGAATCTTTATTGGTCCTGAAATCCACCAACTAATCCATGATGAAATCTTCAAGAAAGAACTCACCCCACGTGAACTAACTGCATGGGATGCATTTATAGTAGTAGTTCAAAACTTCCTTGGAAACGAAAGAGCAGAAAACTATGCTGAACTAATAGACAATATGCTTCAAGCATACGAAATGCATGGTGCCCGAATGTCATTGAAAATGCATTTCCTACATTCACATCTTGACTTCTTTCCTCCAAATATGGGTAATGTCAGTGACGAACATGGTGAGAGATTCCACCAGGACATTTCTACTATGGAAAAAAGATACCCACGTCGCTTTAACCCCAACATGATGGGCGATTACTGCTGGTTTTTGCAACGGGCCACTAGGACCACTCACAAGCGCAAAAGCAAGTGCCTGAAGCACTTTTAAAAGTACTCTGCTGAGTTCAAGGCGATTTCTTAAGCTACTATAAGTGATTTTTACGTTTTTTTGGTTTATTTACCTATACTTCTTTTTCAATAAAAATGATAATACATGTTGTGAAACTGTGGGACATAACGATTCTGTATCTTTATTAATTGCTTATGTTAATTTTCACAAAAATTGGAATAACTTAATATCCTGACGTGCTACAAAAAAACTAACTTCAGATTTGGATTCAGCGCATTCGATTTCAAGTAGCAGACAAAAAGTGTTTATTTGTTGTGCTGTGTAATGGGTTATTGCTCTGGACACCATAAGTGTTCCCTTTTGGTTATATCCATGTTGTGTCTATATATAGGTTAGCTGATGATCCTATGCTTTTGAGCCTTGGACGCTTTATTCTCCCTTTGGGGTAGTTTTGTGGACTGCTTTGTATTCCTCTAAGCTGTCATATAATGCCTAATTTGGGTGACTGGTACATATATATCCTTCTATCGATATTTTCTAGCTATCCGGGAAAACAATTCAGCCTTCATATGGGGGCTTTGTATGTACTTATACTATATTTGTTCCCCTAAAGCATTGAAGGTTCTACAGATAGAGCTGCATTAGAGTGTCATCTAGTATAGGTTTGGAGGATTATTCCTCTCTAGACTTATTCCCTTAAGATTGTGTACTTTGAGTGATATCAAATTATAATAGTCTTTTAAAAACATCTTTTGCCTTAGAAACATAATGAGGCGGTATAACAAGCTCCCCATGTGACTGGGATACTTAAGTTGTGGCAACTGGTATTCCCTGCACATGGTATGCGATATCATTACAAGTCATGCATTTAGTCCCAATGAAATTGCCACTGCACATATGTCGCATAAGTCGGATATCCATCCCATTTATACCCTGCTGGGTGTTATTCATAATACCCTATACATTTGAAGTGGGGCTGTAACTGGATCATTGGGGGTTTCATAGCGATGGCTATTTGTATTTCCTGTGCAAGTGTGCTGCGACACCTTAAGCTTTGCACTAAGTCCCAAGAGACTGTTACTGTGCGGGTGTCACCAAGTCTGATGTACCTTATTCCTCTTAAGTTGTTCTACTCAATAAAAATGTATTATTCTGCCTGTATACCGTTATGCTCTATCAGTAAGGACTTACACATGTAAGCAATACGAGTTTTGAGTGCGAACAGCGCTGTTCTGTGGACACATGCGCTATAGAGACCTAGGGAGGATCTTCAGCCGAATCATGTGATTCGGCTATAATGGAGTTAACTCTCCCTATGTATTACTGGATGTTACTTATAATACCCTATACATGTAAAGTGGGGCTGTGAAATAAGCATAAATAAGCATTCTATACCACTAGGGATCGATTGTGGCGACTATCGGTATTCCATGTATAAGTGTGCTGTGACATCTTGAGTTTTGCACTAAGTCCTATTAAACTACCACTGCGCATGCGCCGCCAAGTCTGACACACTGTATCTTGGTAAAGCCATTATACTCATTAAAGATGTATTATTTTACTTATATACCACTATGCTTTACCTGTAAGGACTTACACATTTGAGTAATACGAGTTTTGGTTGCGAACAGCGCTATTTTGCGGACGCATGCGCGGTAGAGGCTTAGGGAGGGTTCTCAGCCGAATCATGTGATTCGGCCAAAATGGCGGCCGCCATGCAGAAACGCTATGCACTATAATGCTGCACTCTCCAAAGCTGCAAGCTGGTGAGTGATTACCTAATCTGCTGTACGATTTAAATATGACACACTTGGGATTAGACACTGTCTACTTTTTCCCCTGAGGAAGCCTCCTGTTTGGAGGCGATACGCGTGGGGTATCTCTGCCAAAGCATTCCACCCCCTTTTACAACCTGATCTATGCCTGTGTTCCCTGGTTATTTAGGATAGTGAGTATGGGCCCTTTTGCAACACCTGGGCTACTGAATAGGCATATAGTATTTCTTTTTGGCTAGCTTACATAGCAACAGCACGTACTTATTGTACTATTTTTCTATGTACAAGTTTTATTCTATGCCTTATTTGCTGCTTGTGTGCCTCAACCAGATGCACTAGCCTCTGGAGTTGCTTGTCTGTGTAGGGATTGATCCACACAGATAATCTGCACTGGTCAAACATATCACATTTGGCTTTTTCAACTGGTGATTGAATGCTATGTTTAATCTTGCTTATACATTCCATTGAATATAGCCAAGCCTTTTTCAGAAAGTCCCATTGATAAAATCTTGTGGTCTAAGCTCTGTCATTCAGGGTCACATATGTATTTGTGACCCCACTAAAGATTTCTAAGGGTCTTCCAGCCTCCATATTGTGATGCTGGCATAATGAATATTATTATTGTCTAGCACCATAAGAAATACTACTGTGTATACTATATAGCAGGTTATATTATTGTTGGTTGTACCTACTCAAGGGGTGGTCTATAATATTGATCTATTTAGGATTAATCCTATATGTGCTTTGGCTCAGGGGATATGTGCTTGTTTAAAATGTTTTTAATTGTCCCTGGTGTGTTCACTCCCAGTGTGGAGTTCCATATGTATTCCTATTTATAATAAAGATTTTCTATTTTTGTAAATCTCTTGGTGATCCCTTTTTGGTATACTCTTTTTTCTTCTTTTTTCTAAGCCCTCATATGGCAAGATTGACGGAAAAATAAAAAAGTTACGGTTCTCGGAAGAAGGGGAGAAAAAAAAAATGGAAAAACGGAAAGCGCCCGGGGGCTGAAGGGGTTAACTTCATAGTTATCAACAGAACAAGGAGATCAGTTCACAGGCATAAATATGAATTATCCCAACTGTGGACTACACCCTTATGTAATGTTTCAGCCTTAGCATGAAAAGCAAGTCCTCTGTTCAGGAAGAAGGGTTAAAACAATAAAATCATATTTATTTGTTCAACAGCCACAAAAGGAATTCCAGCAAAGAACTATCATAAAAGGCAGGCATTAGGTCTTATGTGTTTGGAGTGGTTAACCACTCTAAATCATGGCACAAATTGTGCATTTCCATTACAAATACATACCCACACATGAGTGTTCTAGATAACACCCATAATATAGTGGGCTACACCAAAAGTCCTAATTAAATAATCCCTAACCACGGTTTCAAAATGTAACTCTTTTATGTAGGTGGGGCAGGGTAGAAAGATTGAATTGCATGTAAAAAATGTTCTTTTTACATAGCAGCATGATACATGTCATTGAAATGCCACCAAACACATAAATATAAAAAATATATCTAAATTAAATTATAAAGCAGAGAGAAAACAAAATCATTACAATGGACTGCATATTTTAACCCCTTCACCGCCGCCCCCCCCCCCCCCCCCCTCCCAGCCTGGATTTCACTTTTGTTAGGATGAACTCTTAACCAGAGATCACTTGTTGCCTACTGCCTGGCCTAATTGGTGTGGACCAAGTGCATGCGTAAAGAAATCACACCAGACACAGTCAGATGTGAAATCTCTTCTTGATCACAGTAAAAATGGTAGCCAAGAGAGAGAGCAGGGGAAATCATGTGGCCTCTTGATATAGGCTAGGGGCATATACAAGTTCAGATATGCCCATTTAGTGGGACAGTTCATGGGTTAGCCAATGGGGAGATCTGTGTTGCTGTTGATGGGCGGGTCTGACTTCAGTGGATTAATCCATGGTGATGGTGATGGGACTGAGGTCATCTGGTGGATCCATGCTGATGGTAGGGTCTGTGATGTCATTGGGGGCCATCTTGGGATCCTCTGAAGACTGACTGCCTTATGTATAGAGAATTGATTTCATTGAACACACTTCTCACAGTGCTCTATGTCCAGAGGTTAATTAAGTATTTCATCTTATGGCTCTCCTCAACACTTTCATGACCAGGCCAATTTTTTCAATTCTGACCATACCCATTTTTAAGTTAATAACTCTGGAATGCTTCAACGGATCTCCGTGATTCTGAGGACATACTGTACGTCATGATAGTGGTGAATTTAGGACAATATATTGTGCATTTATTTGTGAAAATATCGGAAATTTGGCAAAAATTGTGCAATTTTCAAATTATCACAGAAAATACTACTTGTCTACTTTATCTCAGCACAATTTTTTTAAAATATTTTTTTGTTAGGAAGTTAGAAGGGTTGAAAGTTCATCAGTAATTTCTCATTTTTCCAACAATGTGCAATACAGGGTAATATTGTGGTACCGTGTTAGCCAGAAAAATCAATTGAAATATTATGTCAGAAGGAGCCTTTGTGTTCTGAAAGCTTGCTAATATAACTTTTCTGGTTAGCCTATAAAGGTATCACTCCTAAAATACTTTTGTCATTCTTGGCACATAGTATTTCAATTCATTTTTCCAACAAAATTTACAAAACCATATTTTTAGTGACCAGATCACATTTGAAGTTACTTTAAGAGGCCTAAGGGACAGAAAAACACAAAAGTGACACCAATCTAAAAATGGCAATCCTCGAACTGCTCAAAACCCCATTCGATAAATGTATTAATCCTTTAGGTACTTCACACGAACTAAAGCAATGTGGAAGGAAAAAATGTAAATTTTACTTTTCCCACAAAAATGTCTTTAGCTTTAAATTTTGCATTTTCACAAGGGTAGCAAGAGAAAATGCTCTGCACAGTTTGTTGTGCAATTTCTCCCAAGTATGTTAATACCTCATATGTGGTCGAAATCTACTGTTTGGGCACACAGCAGAGCTTTGAAGGGAAGGAGCGCCATTTGACTTTTTTAATGCAAAATTGGCTAGAATCGTTAGTGGATGTCATGTTGCATTTGGAGAGCCCCTGATGTACCTACACAGTGGAGTCCCCCACAAGTGACCCCATTTTGGAAACCAAACCCCTCAAAGAATTCATCAAGATGTTTGGTGAGCACCTTGAGCCCCCATGTGCTTCACAGAATTTTATAACATTGTGTTGTGAAAATGAAAAATATATATTTACCACAAAAATGTTTCGTTAACCTCAAATCTTTCATTTTCACAAAGGTAACAGGAAATAATGCACTTTGCAATTTGTTGTGCAATTTCTACTGAGTTTGCCAATAACACGTATGTGGTCAAAAACTACTTTTGAGACACAGTACAAAGTGAAGAAGGAAAGTAACGCCATATTTGAGTTCAGATTTAGATTGAATGGTTTGTTGGTGCCATGTCACTTTGGCAAAGCCCTTGAGATGCCTAAACAGTAGCGCTCCCTCACAAGTGACCCCATTTTGGAAACTAGACTCCTCAAGAAATGTATCTAGAAGTTTGGTGAGCACCATGAGCCCCCAGGTGTTTCACAGAATTTTATAACATTGAGCTGTGAAAATAAAAAAAATACATTTTTAACCACAGAAATGTTGCTTTAATCTTAAATTTTTCCTTTTCATTAGTGTAACAAGAAATAATAGACCATATAATTTGTTTTTTAGCTTATCCTGAGTATACCAGTACCCCATATGTAGTCTATAACTACTTTGAAGCAGAAAATTAAGTAGAGAAGGGAAACAGTACCATATTTGAGTACATATTTAGTTGGAATGGTTTGGCGGTGCCATGTCACATTGGCAGAGCCCCTGAGGTGTGAGAACAGCAGAAATCCCCCACAAGTAACCCCATTTTACAAACTTCACCCCTCAATTATTTCATCTAGGGGGTCCAATTAGCATATTGATGTCGCACCCTGGGGCAGCCGGGCTGCTCGGATCCGAACGGTCCGTGGCTCGAGGGGTTCCGGATCCGGGGGCACCATCGACCAGTTTTAAATGAAAAATAAAAATAAAATTAAAGTCCGACTACGCCACTCGTAGTTTGTAGCCAGGTATGGTAGGGCTGCTGAGTGAAAAATAAGAGAAAGAGGGCCATAGAATGAGGGATCAACCAGACACAATATATAGAAGTGTATAAAAGTAGTTTTTATTGATGCTTGCAAAAAAACTCACCAGACACTAAGTGTCAAGGAAACCCACACAATGAACATACAATTAAAAACATTTAAAAACACACATTTGGACCACCAGAATGTCAATACAAAACAACTAAGAATAATACAGGACTGGGTAATCAGAAAATCCAATGGAACAGACAGTATATAGAACACAATAATATGATCAACTGAGCAGGTTATATCTGTTGGCAGAGATGGAAATAAGCCCACACATAAAATTAGGGTTTGGATAAATGGTCAGATGTTAACCAAAGTAAATCAACTGAGTCCTCTCTCCCCATGAGTGAATTCATGACAGTTAAGGCCGCTTTACACACTGCGATATCGGTACCGATATCGCCAGCGTGCATACCCGCCCCCATCGGTTCTGCGACACTGGCAAATCTCTGCCCATGTCGCACAACATCGCCCAGACCCGTCACACTACTTACCTTCCCTGCGACGTCCCTGGGTCGCTGTGACCAACGAACCGCCTCCTTTCTAAGGGGGCAGTTCGTTCAGCGTCACAGCGACGTCACAGCAGCGTCACTGAACCGCCGTTCAATAGAAGCGGAGGGGCGAAGATGAGCGGGACGAACATCCCGCCCACCTCCTTCCTTCTGCATTGTGGCTGGGAGGCAGGTAAGGAGAGCTTCCTCGTTCCTGCGGTGTCACACGGAGCGATGTGTGCTGCCGCAGGAACGAGGAACAACTTCGTTACTGCTGCAGTAATGATATTTGAGAATGGACCCCCATGTCACCAATGAGCGATTTTGCACGTTTTTGCGACAATGAAAAATCGCTCATAGGTGTCACACGCAACGGCATCGCTACAGCGGCGGGATGTGCGTCGCAAAATCCGTGTCCCCAACGAGATCGCTGTAGCGATCTCGTAGCGTGTAAAGCCCGCTTAAGTTAAAATGAATGAATAAAGCAAGATCTTACAAATGCATAGAGGAAAACTGTCTAGCAGTCCAGAGGAGCACAGCAAAACACCTCCCCAATGCGGTTAAGTGCCCAGGGATAAGATTCCTAATAGAAAAACCCCACCTCCATACTTAGTGTTCCTGGTGATCCAAGCCCCACGCCTATCGTCACGTAGTGACTTCCTCAAGGGCGAAATAGAGAAGTGAAGTGTTCAGTGTGAGGTAGCTATTTAAACCCATGCTGATAAAGAGGCGCTCATCACCTGAGTGGTAAACGTGCCTCACCTGTGTAAAGATCATTAGATAGTACGTTTACTCAGGATCTGCAAGGCTATGTGACCAGCCATTGTCAGCTGTGCGTGCGCACATATGATTGGTGGTTTACCTATAGCGTAGAGCTCCAAAGCAACGTCACCAAGGAATCCCCTTGATGGGTTTTTTTGTTTGTTTTTTTTCCTCCCTTCTCTCTTCCCTTTTTTCCTTTATTTTTTTTTCTTTTGGTTGCTACACATGCGTACTCATTTAGCGCACTCGTCCCAGTCCCAAAAGCAAGGTACGTTTATACCGTAGTGCATACGCCCATCACGCATGCGTACATCCTATTTCACCTAGATACAACTCAAGTGATTCTAATATTACATGCGTTCATCAAGAAAATTATTATAAAGAACCAGGCTATTATACATGAGGTTTTTGTTAGCAGAAGCTGTAAGGCTATGTGACCAAACGTTGTTAACTGCGTACACACATTAAGTAGGAAATTTCAGCTATTGCACAGACTCCAAGTAATGTCACAAGGAGTCCCCTAAGTGAGTATTGTGCATGCGTGCGCGCTTAGCGTACTTATCGCGATCCCAGAAACAAGATACATTTATATCGTACTGCATATACCCATCACACATGCGCACATCACATATATCTTAAATACAGCTTTTATGGCTCTCTTACCGCATGCGCTCATCATGAAACAATATTTTGGACAGTCGGAATGTTATATATGACTTTATTAGTAAATGCATGGGACATACCATGTCACACATGAGAATTTTAATGTGGGATCAACTGTAGTTCATAAAGTTGCATATGCACCACACGCCTATTATAATTGGAGTGCAATCACAAATAACTGTACAATAGACAAAACTAGGACTAGGACATAGATAAGGATATATTTCCTCTTGAGGTGCTAACACTATTAGGAATTAACATGATTCAACAAAAAAATATATGTACAATTTATAGATATATCTATACCTGCATATAGGTATGAAACCCATATATAAGTATTTGAGAAGAACAAAAAAAGAAAAAAAACCCTCTAGTACAACATAGAGAACTGACAATTTACTTGTGAGGAAAAGCAGTTATTGTTACACTTGAGAACTCAAGGTGTATACATAGGTGTTAGCTACAATGACATTATACTTATGTCATGAAAAGCTCAATTTTTTGCAAAGGTATCATAGAACACGGGGGGTGGGGGTGGAAGGGGATGGGGTGGTTCAATTTCATGATTTAACAAGGTATTACATATCAAGATACAAAAAAGTCCATAAACTACATATATGACAGTCCCGCAAGCAACTCTTGGCTGTCTCGGGAGCATGTTCAGACTGACTTCATCTTGGCCTAAATACCTAAACCACGGAGAGAGAAAAGGATTCAAATATTCCTATAAAAACCTGTGAATAATAATTCTTCATTAATACCGTGTGGAGCCAAGCTCCTAAGGTTATAGATCCAGTTTGATTCGCAGCACAAAAGGGTCTTGCCAATATCCCCCCTCTCTTATACTCGGGATCACAGAATCCACCACAATGACCCTTAGACTGGAGGGTCGCCCCTGGTGGAACTCCAAGAAATGGGTCGCGACAGAGCTCAAGGATTTTCCTTTGACTCTGTCTGCCCTTGCAGTGGAGATATTAGATACATGTTGTTGCAATCTCCTTCTAAGCTCCTGTGTGGTCTGCCCAACATAAATCTTTGGGCAGCCACACACAAGAGCATAGACGAGATTTCGTGACCTACAATTAAAGTAGGATGGTCTCTTGATCTCATGGGGAAAGACCGAAATAGACAAAATATCTGAGGCAACCATGAAAGGGGACACCGAGCAGGACCCACAGGGATAGGTCCCAGATATTCTGTGGCCCCTATTTAATCTCATGGTTGGTCGTTTGAAATGACTACTAGTTAGTAGATCCTTCAAATTATTTGCTTTTCTGGCAACAATTTTGGGGCATTCTGAGATAAAATTTCGTAGCTCTGCAGGATACCCCAATTTTGCCTAAGGATATTATACAAGTCCTTCCATTGGCTATTGAAGGTCGTGATAAGGTTAGTAGTATTCGGGCTTTCTCTGAATCTCGGGACCATGAGTTCCCCTCGGTTGGCCCACTTAGCCTGATTATACGCCCCTGAAATAACTTTTTGAGGGTATCTCCTCTGTCTGAGTCTTGAGGTCAAGTCCCGTGCATGATGTTTGAAGTCTTCCTCTTTACTGCAATTCCTTTTGATTCTGTAAAATTGGCTCTTTGGTATACCATTCAGGATATGCCTAGGATGAAAACTATGGTAATGAAGAATGCTGTTCGTAGCTGTAGGTTTTCGGAATAACGTAGAGGTGAAAGAGTTGTTATCAAGACTGATGTTCAGGTCCAGAAACTCCAGGTGGTGATCCGAGATCTTTTGTGTCAGTTTGATATTCCAGACATTCTGATTCAAAATGGAGATGAAATGCACACAATCTTCATAGGATCCTGTCCATAGAAACAGAATGTCGTCAGTAAATCTGACCCATTTTAGTACATAACTCACAAAAAGTTCCTGTTTATAGACACAAGTTTCCTCCCCCCACCCCATAAATACATTTGCATACGAGGGCGCACACCTCGCCCCCATAGCGGTACCTGATACCTGTCTGTAGTAGGTGCGATCAAAGACAAAGTGACTCTTGTCCAAAACCATTCTCAGGAGGCCCAGAAGAAAAGAATCATGTCTCCTATCCCTCTGGGACTGGAGGTTAAGAAAATGTGTTACCGCCCCAATGCCCAGATCGTGTGAAATACTCGTATACAGGGACACCACGTCGAGTGACACCAATAAGGTGCCATCCGGAATCTGTAATGGTTCCAGTACTCGAATCAGATCCGAGGAGTCCCGAATATAAGAGGGCAATGACTGTGCAAGGGGCTGCAAGAAAAAATCAAGATAGATACACGTTTTTTCAAATAAACCCCCAATCCCAGAGACAATGGGCCTACCTGGTGGTTCCGTCAGATGTTTATGCACTTTAGGTAATAGATAGAATGTAGGGGTGGTGGGATTTTTTTGTAGTCATGAAGTCCTTTTCTTTCTTGGAAATGACATTAAGTTCAAGTGCAGAGTCCAGAAGGTCATCCAACTTGGCCTTAAAGACGGAAACAGGATTAGATGGTAAAGTACAGTAACAACAGGTATTGTTCAATTGTCTTCTTGCCTCCTTCTGATACATGTCCACAGGCCAGATGACAATATTTCCCCCTTTGTCTGCCTCTTTTATGACAAACAATTCATTCCTACGTAGATTCTGATGTTGGGAGGTTATCATCGGTTGTTTTCAGATCCAGTGAGTAGATGTCCTTACAAGTCTTTTCATAGAAAATCTCAATAGCTGGGAACAAGGTGAATGAAGGTGTGGCCTGGGACAGCAATCTGCCAGTAAAGGCATGTCTCCCCGATAAAGACACCTGATTTTCCTCTAACAGCCCAATCAAATCTCGAAAGGCTCCTTGTTCGTCCAAGGGCATACTCTCCACCAAGGAGGGTTGGCTGTAAAGTAGTTTAAAGACCAGTTGTCTACAAAATAAGTACAAATCTTTTGTAAATATGAACTTATCAAGGGGATTTGTTGGGGAAAATGAAAGACCCCTAGCCAATACTGAAGTTTCCATATCAGAGAGTACATAAGTTGACAAGTTAATAATTTCCAAATTACCTGTCGTCTTGGTATTACCCATCAGTGTCGATTCTGTCTGGTTTTCCTCCTGTAGGATGAGGACCAATTCCAATTCCTTCTGCCCCTCCTCTTGGGGTTAGCATTGGTAATGTTTACGTTGCCCCCTCCTAGTACGTTTTCTGCGTCGCTTGACCCCGATGATAAAAAATCACTTGAAGAGTCATTGGTGATTGTCGATGTCTCTGGGGGGGACACGAGATTGACCTCTCCTGTTGCCATGGTGGGACCAAACATAGTAGTTTGATCAAGTGATCTCATTTTTTGTTCCATCGTCTTAATTTCACTCTTTGTTTTGGTTAGGAGGGACCGATCATGTTCCAAAAGCATATTGATTAATACGCCCGAACATTCCAAGAGGCCCTTCTCCCACCTAGATTTAAATTCTGGCTCCGCCTCCCACGCTGGGAAAATTTGTATCCTTAATCCACGTGGTACAAGGTTAAATTTCCTATACTCCTCCAGACTCCTTATGTTCCAATAAGTCTTTGTGAGACATTTATGTAAATTAGTCACATCAGATGCAATCCTATTGAAATCAGTATCTTGAGCTGTCACAGTACTACCACCCTCCCCATGGGAGTCAATGCCAAAAACATCATGGTTCTGACTGAGCCAAAGCGCCTCTCTAGCATCAAGATCCGTAACAGAACAGAGTCCGGTCTGTGAGATTTGCAAGCACCAAACCACAGATGAAGTATTAATATACAAAATAATTTTGTTTTATTTTTTTTTAGTTCTACAATGAAAATGAAGAATTGTTTTCTTAGTCAAGAGAACAGCAAAGCTGAAAAACAGTTGTATAAAGAAAGAAGTATGCGGAGGGCACAACTACCTCTGGGATCTCCCCTGGCACAAAAACATGGCAAGTTAAAAACAAGAGAAAGAGGGCCATAGAAGGAGGGATCACCCAAACACAATATATAGAAGTGTATAAAAGTAGTTTTTATTGATGCTTGCAAAAAAAACTCACCAGACACTAAGGGGTACTTTGCACACTACGACATCGCAGGTGCGATGTCGGTGGGGTCAAATTGAAAGTGATGCACATCCGGCATCGCAGGCGACATCGTAGTGTGTAAAGCCTGGATGATACGATTAACGAGCGCAAAAGCGTCGTAATCGTATCATCGGTGTAGCGTTGGCGTAATCCATAATTACGCTGACACGATGGTCCGATGTTGTTCCTCGCTCCTGCGGCAGCACACATCGCTGTGTGTGAAGCCGCAGGAGCGAGGAACATCTCCTACCGGCGTCACCGCGGCTCCCGTAGGATATGCGGAAGGAAGGAGGTGGGCGGGATGTTTACATCCCGCTCATCTCCGCCCCTCCACTCCTATTGGCCGCCTGCCGTGTGACGTCGCAGTGACGCTGTACGACCCGCCCCCTTAATAAGGAGGCGGGTCGCCGGCCAGAGCGACGTCCCAGGACAGGTGAGTCCATGTGAAGCTGCCGTAGTGATAATGTTCGCTACGGCAGCTATCACAAGGATATCGCAGCTGCGGCGGGGGCGGGGACTATCGCGCTTGGCATCGCAGCATCGGCTTGCGATGTCGCAGCGAACAAAGTACCCCTAAGTGTCAAGGAAACCCACACAATGAACATATACAATTAAAAACATTTAAAAACAAACATTTGGACTACCAGAATGTCAATACAAAACAACTAAGAATAATATAGGACTGTGTAATCAGAAAATCCAATGGAACAGACAGTATATAGAACACAATAATATGATCAACTGAGCAGGTTATATCTGTTGGCAGAGATGGAAATAAGTCCACACATAAAATTAGGGTTTGGATAAATGGTCAGATGTTAACCAAAGTAAATCAACTGAGTATGGTAGGGCTGCCACTGCAGGATCCCACTGGGAATGATGGATGGGGCAGCGTGGATGGTGGAGCCCTCAGCGAGCAGGGCTTTTCCCCAGGGGCAGGTGATGGGTTTGCAATGAAGCAGTCCAGACAGAGAGTACAGTTTGATGGTTTTTACTCACTGGATTTATGCCCTGGGGACGTACTGGATCCCAAGTGTGCCAATGTCCTGACTGGCTGTGCCAGCCAACCTGGTGCCACTCTCCACCTGTGCACTCTGGTGTATATAGGTCCTCCCTGGCGTGGAGCACTTGGAGGTCCTCTTGGTGTCTGGGTCCTGCCGCAGGCAGCTTGGACTGTTTAAGGGTATGTGTCCCAGTCCCCCTTTGCTGCTGATGCCTCGGACGTTAGTGGTGGCAGATGACTCCTGGAAACCAACCCGCCTGGCAGAGTTAACCCTAGAATGCATACCTGGGGCCTCGCAGGCCTGCTAGGTTACTTGTTTTCTATGGTAGATTTCTATGGTTGCACGTTCTAGGGTTAACAGATGACTTGAAGTCCTAGTCTGTTCTGGGATCTGCACCCCGTGCATGCAAAGTACTGTGAGCCCTGGATGTCCACCCCACAGGATCCCTCTGTCCTTGCAGCTTGCTCTCTCGCTCTCCAGCTACTTTCCTCCTCTGAGTGGCTGTTCTTTCTACTCAGGTCTTTGCTACTTCCCAATGAGTCTCAAGAGTCCTTTGTCTGTCTTGACACCTTTCCTTTTCTACTGCACACTTCTCTCCTCAACTCATTCCTCTTTCACCTCCTTTCTCTGACTACTCGTCACACTTCCCAGGTCACTCTCTCCTTCCCCAGGTCTGGTCCCTCCCTTCCCAGTTGGCTGCCTCATAGCTTACAGTGCCCAGCCCTGTCATTTGTCTCTAGGGGGGGTCTTGCACCCTGGTTGTGAGTGTATATGTCCTGGTGTGCTAGTGTGTGTGTAATGACTGGCACAATCATGTAGGACCCGAGCTGTTACCTTATTACCTCGTTTTTTGTGACACCTGGTTACCGCATAATTACATTTTTACCACTAAACTGTTGTTTTAACCCCAGATTTCCAATTTTCACAGGGGCGATATGTACACAAGGCCCCATAATGTGGTACACAAATTCTCCTGAATGTTGCAATACCCCAGATGTGACTGTAATTGCACTGTTTGGCCGTACAGCACAACTCAGAATTTTTAGAGCACATATTTTCCTATAATAGTTTGTGGACTGCATTTGCAAAGCCCCTAAGTGCCAGAACAGCAGAAACCCCCTCAAGTGACCAAATTTAATCTCTTGAAAACACCTGTGGAGTAAAATGCAATGAATGTTGCAGAATGTAAAATTGCATATAAGCCCTTGTAGTGTCTAGGACATTGTAGTGCCCGTACATTGTACCTAGCTCGTGTTTCTGGAGACAAACACCCTGTAGATTAAGCGGGCTCACCTCACTACAATAATGCCAAACATGTAGACGTTAAGTGTGGTTTAAGCACATTGTGAGTCTCAGAAGGGATATTTTGCTGGTTTCCTTTTTTGGGAGGGAGCCAATGTCTTTTTCCAGAGCCAATGGCATACCGCCAATAGAGGCAGGCCACGCCACTGCTATGGTGCTCATGAGCTGAGGTCCCGGCTCTGGTAGCGGCAGCAGCCGACGGTGTGTGTGCTTTCACTTTAATCATTCTCAGCAGGGGCGGGCTGGGCCAGGGGGCATATGCACCCCGAGCCAGACACCAAGCAACTGATTAAGGCTGAAGGGGGCCGGTACTGTTTGTATAGCTGCAGGCTGGCTGCAACACAGGGACGCGACATGCCCACACTGCACACTATGCCACCCCCGCTGAAGAGGAGGGAGTGGCCGGGCAGCATCTTCTTCCAGTCAGAGAGCTGTGAGAGATGTCAGGAAAACAGCCAATCAGGAGAGGGGGCGGAGTTTGTTCAGTAAAGTGGCGGGAGAAAGAAAAGGTAAAAAGGAAAACAATACTAGAGAAGGAGCAGAGACCAGAGCAAGCAGAGAAAACAGAGCAGAGCAAAGAGGGAGAAGGAGCAGAAAGCAGAACGAGAAGAGGAAACGGAGAGCAGGGAAAACCAGAAGAAGTGGAGAAGAGAACGAACAGAAAGAAAAAGTGGAGGACAGGATCTGAACCCAGCCAGGAAGGCCGGAGCCACTAACATGATCTCTCACATCACAGGAGCAGGTGAGTATTATAATGTACTAATGTCTGCCTGTAACAATACAGAAATAAACTGCCCTGTACTGTGACATCACTGTGTGTATTACCCCTGTGCTGTGATATCACTGTATATATTACCCCTGTACTGTGACATCACTGTGTATATTATCCCTGTACTGTAACATTCCTGTGTTCGCTATCTCTGTACTGTGACATCACTGTGTTTATTTTCTTTGTACTGTGACATCATTCTGGTCTCTATCTCTGTACTGTGACATCACTGGATATATCACCCCTGTACTGTGACTGTGTGTATTACCCCTGTGCTGTGACATCACTGTGTATATTACCCCTGTGCTATGCATCACTGTGTATACTACCCCTGTGCTGTGACATCACTGTGAGTATTATCCCTGTACTGTTACATCACTATGTGTATTATCCCTATACTGTGACATCACTGTCTACATTATCTCTGTATTGTGACATCACTGTGGTTGCTATCTCAGTACTGTGACATCACCCTATATATCACCTCTGTACTCTGACAAAACTGTGTGTATTACCCCTGTACTGTGACATCACTGTGTGTATTATCTTTGTACTGTGGCATCACTGTAGTCGCTATTTCTGTACTATGACATCACTGTGTTTATTATCTCTGTACTGTGACATAATTGTGTGTATTATCCCTGTACTGTGACATCACTTTGTTTATTATCTCTGTAGTGTGATATAAGTGTGTTTTTTATCCCTTTACTGTGACATGACTGTGTGTATTATCTCTTTACTGTCACATCACTGTGTATATTATCCCTGTACTGTGACATCACTTTCTTTATTATTTCTGTACTGTGACATCTCTGTACTTTGACATCACTGTGGTCGCTATCTCTGTGCTGTGATATAACTGTGTTTATTATCTCTGTACTACAGGGAAGAGTATTTTCCTTAGGGAGTTTGTCTCCTTCCTCACTGGAGGGACAATTTGAATAATTCCCAGAGGGGCATTGCAGCTGTAAGTCCCCTCACTGGCAGCCAGACTGGTTTGTCAGGTCTCCTTAAGGAGAATAGTCTTCCCCGTTGTCCCCACATAGCTTCTCATAAGCCAGATCAGATACCCATACTTTGCTCTGAGAAGGGGCAATCACCCCAAAACACTGTGTCTGCAAATTGGATTTCTGATCTGGCATTAAATCCTAAGGGGTACTTTGCACACTACGACATCGCAATCCGATTGTAGCGATGCCGAGCGCGATAGTCCCTGCCCTCGTAGCACATGGGATATCTTGTGATAGCTGCCGTAGCGAAAATTATCGCTATGCCAGCTTCACATGCACTTACCTGCCCTGCGATGTCGCTATGGCCGGTGAACCGCCTCCTTCCTAAGGGGGCGGGTCGTGCGGCATCACAGCAATGTCACACGGCAGGCGGACAATAGAAGCAGAGGGGCGGAGATGAGCCTGATGTAAACATGCCGCCCACCTCCTTCCTTCCTCATTGCAGGCGGGACGCAGGTAAGGAGATGTTCCTTGCTCCTGCGGCTTCACACACAGTGATGTGTGCTGCCGCAGGAACGAGGAGCAACATTGTACCTGTCGCTGCAGCGACATTATGGAAATGCCCGACACTACACCGATCATACAATTTCGACACTTTTGCGCTCGTTAATCGTAGTAAAAAGGATTCAGATACTCCGATGTCGACAACGACGCCAGATGTGCGTCAATTTCGATTTGACCCCACCGGCATCGCAGCTGCGATGTCGTAGTGTGCAAAGTACCCCTAAGTCCTATGAAAAGGGTTGTTTCAAAAGCCACTTTTGACTTTTAGGATTGCTACTTCCAATAGGTGGTGCTAGAAATTATCTCTGTACTGTGACATTACTCTATTATCTTTGTACTGTGACATCACTGTGGTCGCTATCTCTGTACTGTGTGTCGCCCACCTGTAGCGGTCGCCTCAGGGATGTCACCCCACCTTCTGGGACACCACAGGGGCTCCACTTGATTACTGCTGGCAACAGGTATGTCAGGTTATTTACTTCTGAGTCGTGACGCCACTCTCGGTTTGCGGTCAGGGTTATAGGTGACCGCCACTGCAGTTTAACGAGCGTCTGGGGCTGATGGACTCTGCAGTCAGGTGGTGTGGCCTCCCGATAGTGAGGCTGGCCCCAGGGGCTTGGGTGTATGAGTGTAGAACAACAGGTTGCAGAAGAACTCAGTCTCAGTCCAAAGTGTCTTGCAACTGGTTTTTACTCACTTTCAAATGCTTCAAGTGGCACCCGGGCGATGCTGAGATACACCAAGAGAGAACCAGGTATCCTTCAGGCTGGTCTAAGGGTATCCGTTAGCTCGCCTTCCTAGCACTTCTTGTTTCGGACAACCCCTGACTTAAAGTACCATGGGATTCATCCATGGAAGTCGCAACTGCCTTTTCTCCCCGTTTTGGCCCGTTTACTGGCAGCGTGTACCAAGGAAAATGGCTCCAGGATCAATCCTCCTTATGGGCCCTCTCATTGCTGCTGATGCTCGGACTCTGTTTTGGTTGGTGTGGGACTTGTGGTCCACCCCACAGGCAGGTTTAGCTGACCACTAAATGGATGTCTGGCTCTAGGGACCTGTTCCTCGTGCGTGCCTAGCCACCAGAGTCTCCGTACATGACCAGCTGCATCGAAATCTGCAGGTTTCTAATTGCCGATATCATCTCCTTTTTCCAAGCGGCTATCTCTCGCCTGCTTCGTTCCTCTCTCCTGTTGGCAATTCTTCCTACTTCTGCCTCAAGCTCAGCAGCAGTCATGGGCCTGGTCCATCCCAGCTCCTCGCGGTCGCTTCCCGCTGACGCCATCTTGCCTTGCTCGCTGCTCAACAGGTTCTGCCCACACTCCTTGCTCAGTTTCGTTTCTTGTCCTTTTTCTCCCACAGGAATGAGACGTCACCACAGTCCAGGGACACATCTGCCCCCATTCTCTTCTCACGCGGGGCCAGAGTGCTCCAGGGGTTCTAAAACAGCCACACCTCTTTGTGGGCGGTACTCTTCTTCTGCACAAGCTGCAGTCTTCAAATTTGCGCGCTTTTACTGGTGCCAATGTGGCAGCGGTCCAAATTTTCTGATCGGACCGCTAATGTGCACTGTCACCTGTCTAAACAGGTCTAGTCCTTATCCTGTTCGTGACACCAAAGATGTGTCGCCCACCTGTAGCAGTTGCTTCAGGGACGTCACCCCACCTTCTGGGACGCCACAGGGGCTCCACTTGATTACCGCTGGCAACAGGTATGTCAGGTTATTTACTTCTGAGTCGTTGTAACGCCTGCCTGGATCCACAGACTCAGATGGGCTGTAAAGGGGAGGCTAGAGGGAAGCCACTCACCAAGTAGGACCCCTAGACCCTGAAACCCTTTAACCCCTATACAGGGATTTGGAATTACACAGGACCCTGGAGATCACTACCTGTGGAAGGCTGCAGTCCGATGAGAGTAGTAGTCAGGCAGGGTCAAACCAGTAATAGCAGAATAGGGACAGAATCGGCAGGCAGTGACGTAGTCAGCAAACGTAGCAGAGGTCAGATCCGGGTCAGGCAGCAAGGTACAAAAACAGTAGGCAGAAGGGTAGTCAAAAACACGCAGAAGTCAACACAGGAATCACCAACAGAATAGGACGTAACAGGAGCCAGGAAAATCAGAACTATATCTGGCAGTGATCATGTGACAGGAGGAGAAATAAGAAGGGTGTGGTGTCTTCCCATTGGCTGTAGCTGAACGCTGGCAACTTCAGCTGGAAGACACATGCCACCCACAGACAGCCAGTGGTACTGCAGATCCCAAGCTAATCCAGCCCAGTGGATGATTGGAGCCTGCTCCCACTAGTGCCGCTGGCATCGACTTCTCTCCCATGACCAGCACCATCCACGGCAGGAACACGGCGTCGCCTGGCGATCGTAGCAGAAGTCGCTGAGCAGACTCCGGCGGTGACATAACAGTCGTGACGCCACTATCGGTTTGCGGTCAGGGTTATAGGTGACCGTCACTGCAGTTTAACGAGCATCTGGGGCTGATGGACTCTGCAGTTGGGTGGTGTTGCCTCCTGAGAGTGAGGCTGGCCCCAGGGGCTCGGGTGTATGAGTGTAGAACAAGAGGTCACAGAAGAACTCAGTCTCAGTCCAAAGTGTCTTGCAACTGGTTTTTACTCACTTTCAAATGCTTCAAGTGGCACCCGGGCGATGCTGAGATACACCAAGAGAGAACCAGGTATCCTTCAGGCTGGTCTAAGGGTAACCATTAGCTCGCCTTCCTAGCACTTGTTTCGGACAACCCCTGACTTAAAGTACCATGGGATTCATCCAGGGAAGTCGCAACTGCCTTTTCTCCCCTTTCTGGCCTGTTTGCTGGCAGCGTGGACCAAGGAAGATGGTTCCCGGAACGATCCTCCTTATGGGCCTCCTCATTGCTGCTAATGCTCGGACTCTGTTTTGGTTGGTGTGGGACTTGTGGTCCACCCCACTGGCAGATTTAGCAGACCACTAAATGGATGTCTGGCTCTAGGGACCTGTTCCCCGTGCGTGCCTAGCCACCAGAGTCTCCGTACATGACCAGCTGACTTCCTCAGTCTCTTCCTGACCAACTGGCTTCCTCAGCATCTTTCTGTCCAACTTCTGGTGACCGTTCTCCCCCGCCAACGGCTACTACACGTGCAGGGTCTGACTAACGTATCCACTCTCCTGCATCTCCACTTCAGACTGGCTACCTCCAGCTTCTTTTCCTGACTTCCACTGCAACCTATCTTCCAGCCTCTCTACCGCACCCCTTGATTGGATGTGGAGGCACGCCCCCTCCTGGGTCTTCCCAGGGGTCCCCTCAAGTGTGTGTGAGACCTGGTTGCTATGTGTCTGTGTGTACACACCCTATTCCAGCCTTCAGGATTACCTGTTTGCACTCACCCAGCATGGGTGCAGTACTCAGTGGCGCCTGACTAGGTCTGACTAGGTCACAACTGTGTTTATTGTGTTTCACTGGTGGCCGATTTATGCAGATGTCATGTATGTGAGAGAATATAATGTTGAGAGATGCGCTTGGGACATGGTAGTAGGCAATTACCACAGAGAGGGGTAGCCCTAATCTCATATTAACCCCTCGAACTACCATCCATTTTCTGTTGTTTTTTCTTCCTCACCTTACAAGAGCCCAAAGTGGACAATAGAATAGGCCCCCCGGGCAAAAACACACTAGGATGGCAATTCTTTCTCATTGATAATATCGTAATTTTGATTAACCACATTTATTTGAATATATACCATACTGTATTTTTCAGACTATAAGACTCGCTGGACCATAAGACACACCTAGGTTTTAGAGGTGTAAACTAGGCCAACAAAATTTAAAGGAAAAAAATGTGGTTATGAGGGGATCTGCTGATGTCACTGTTATGAGGATAATGTCCCCCAATTCTGTACTAGTGTCCACCATCCTGTGCCCCTTCCAGGTATATACAGTATAGACCAAAAGTCTGGACATACCTTCTCATTCAAAGAGTTTTCTTTATTTTCAGGACTGAAAATTGTAGATTCACATTGAAGGCATCAAAACTATGAATTAAAACATGTGGAATGAAATACTTAAAAAATTGTGAAACAACTGAAAATATGTCTTATATTCTAGGTTCTTGAAAGTAGCTACCTTTTGCTTTCATTACTACTTTGCACACTCTTGGCATTCTCTTGATGAGCTTCAAGAGGTAGTCACCGGAAATGGTCTTCCAACAGTCTTGAAGGAGTTCCCAGAGATGCTTAGCACTTGTTGGCCCTTTTGCCTTCACTCTGCGGTCCAGCTCACCCCAAACCATCTCGATTGGGTTCAGGTCTGGTGACTGTGGAGGCCAGGTTATCTGACACAGCACCCCATCACTCTCCTTCTTAGTCAAATAGCCCTTACACAGCCTGGAGGTGTGTTTGGAGTCATTGTCCTGTTGAACAATAAATGATGGTCCAACTAAACGCAAACCGGATGGAATAGCATGCCACTGCAAGATGCTGTGGTAGCCATGCTGGTTCAGTATGCCTTTAATTTTGAATAAATCCCCAACAGTGTCAGCAGCAAAGCACTCCCACACCATCACACCTCCTCCTCCATGCTTCACGGTGGGAACCAGCCATGTAAAGTCCATCCGTTCACCTTTTCTACAAAGACACGGTGGTTGGATCCAAAGATCTCAAATTTGGACTCATCAGACCAAATCCCAGATTTCCACTGGTCTAATGTCCGTTCCTAGTCTTCTTTAGCCCAAACAAGTCTCTTTTACTTGTTGTCAGTCCTTAGCAGTGGTTTCCTAGCAGCTATTTTATCATGAAGGCCTGCTGCACAAAGTGTCCTCTTAATAGTTGTTCTAGAGATGAGAAGGTGTGTCCAAACTTTTGGTCTGTACTGTATGTCCCTCATCTTCGGTCCATCCTGGTAAAATTGTCCCTAATCCTGGTATATATGATCCCAATCATGGACCCATCCTCGTATATATGTCCCCAATTCTGGTATATATGTCCCTCATCATAGGCCCATCCTGGTATATATATATGCTTCCCATTATGCCGCACACATTAAAAAAGAAACTATTCTACTCCCTTTCTGTCTGCTCCCCTGGTACACGGCGTCCTCTTCTGATGTCAGCAGCTGACCTCAGCGTGTAAGCGGTGCAGCGCATGACGTTAATGCCATGCACCCTAGTTACATGCTGACGTCAGCTTATCCAAAATTAATATTAACTGCTCCCCACCCCCGGGATTATGGCAGAGGAGAGCAGTGAGTATTAGTTTTCTTGAATAAGAGACACCTGATCGCCCCAGTTGCTGCAGTAAGCCAGCAGATCGGGCAATTAGTGTGTCTGCTATTAAATAAAATTAATATTAACTGCTCCGCACAACTATAATCCAGCCTACCTCTTGGCATTGGCTTCAGTGTCGAGAGGCGGGCGGCATTATGTGTGCTTGTGGAGCATTGAATATTCATTTTCTTTAACAGGGGGCACACGTGTTTGCCCCAGTCGCTGGTTTCATGCAGTGGTGACCTTGTTCCTGTCTCCTGTGACCCGCTCCACTGCCCGCCCCCGCAGTAATCTGGACTATAAATCTCACCCCTTTTACTCCCATGTTTGGGGGGGGGAGTATGCTTTATAGTCTAAATAGGGAAAATAATCCAAATAGGATGGGATTGAAACAAAAGCAGCAATTCCACCAATATTTTTGCAGGAATTTTATTTCTATACCTTTTCCTTTATGGAAAAATGGCATGTTAACTTTGCTCTATAGTCAGTACAGTTATTGTAATTTTTTTTTATAATTTAATACTTAAAAACAAACATACGAAAGAATTGATTTGTGTTGTCATATTCTGAGGAGCCATAACTTTTGTATTTATAAGTCAATAAGTCAAAAGATTTGTATGATTATTTTATTTCACTTTCTTCATTACGAGCTGTAGTTCTTATTAGTACCATTTTGGGGTCAATATAACTTTCTGGTCTCTTTTTAAATTGGGGGGGAATGAACTGACTATTAGATATGTTGTAAAAATGTATTTCATTTGTTTTCAAATTGTCTCTCCAGGAAAGGAGACAAACTCTATCGCCACCTATTGGAAGTAGCGATCCTAAAAGTCACAAGTGGCCTTTAACAAGCCTTTTCATATGACCTAGGATATATGCCAGATCAGAATCCCAATTTGCAGACATGGTGTTTCGGGGTGATTGCTACTCATCAGTGCAAAGTGTGGGTAACTGATCTGGCTTATGAGAAGCTTTGTGGGGATCACGGGGGAAGACTATTCTCCTTACGGAGACCTGACAATCCAGTCTGGCTGTCAGTGGTGAGGGGTCTTATAGCTGCAATGCCCCTCTGGGATTTATTCAAATTGACTCTCCAGGAAAGGAGACAAACTTTAGCGCCACCTATTGGAAGTAGCAATCCTAAAAGTCACAAGTGGCGTTTCATTTGTTTTTAGATTTTTATTAGCCTCCTTGGAGACTTGAACCTAATATTGCAATCTATTGGAGACTTACCAATCACTCCATAGGTGTATAACCATCGCAGACACATAGGCCTCCAGTAAGCCTGTGAGCTATGACAACACCATTAGCCCTCAGCAATTGTGTCCCGGGTGGCCAATGGGCATTGGAAGGGACATCCCTGAAAGACGACACCATATTTTATGCCAAAATGAATACTAAGTTTACATATAGAGATGCGAAATAAATGATTACATGACTACTATGATTTGGATTATTTTATTTCTACAATTGTTAAAAATACAAATTGTCGTTTTTAAAACTTTTAATTGCAGAAAATAAGTTATTAGTAATTTAGCAAAACACACATTTGTTTTTGATCTTTGATGCTCATAGCTCTTACTTTGCAGCTGGCAGAAACAAATTTCCTAAAACGAAATCCATTAACCTTGCACAGGTAAATGAATGTTGATATTGAAAGAGATTGATGTTACTAGATCAGTACATCATGTATTCTGTTCTGGGATCTTGTTTGATGGGTGGTTTGCTTTCAAGAATAGGATGTGCAAATCAAAAACAACTATTAAAGCTTAAGCAAAGTACTGATATGTACTGAAGATAATTCTGAATATGGGCTTCTTAATGCACACACAGATTTGTATCAGTGTTACAGATTTGTATCAGTGTTACAGATTTGTATGGTGCCATTAGTGTCTAGAACATAAGCGATGCCTGTGGCTAATGGCACCACAGGGGGCATTTTTGTAATGTAACTAAAACGGGCTTTACACGCTACGATATCATTGCCGATATCGCTAGTGAGTGTACCCGCCCCCATTGTTTGTGCAACACGGGCATATCGCTGCCCGTTGCGCACTAAATCTCACACCCCCGTCACACGGACTTACCTGCCCTGCGACGTTGCTCTGTCCGGCGATCCGCCTTCTTTCTAAGGGGGCGGGTCATGCGGCGTCACAGAGACGTCACACAATAGGCGTACAATAGAAGCGGAGGGACGGAGATGAGCGGGACGTAAACATCCCGCCCACCTCCTTCCTTCCGCATAGCCGGTGAAGGCAGGTAAGGAGATGTTCCTCGCTCCTGCGGTGTCACACATAGCGATGTGTGCTGCCGCAGGAACGAGGAACAACATCACTAATGAGCGTTAAACGATTTTTGGTTTTAAGACGACCTCTCCACAGCAAGCGATTTTGGCCGCTTTTGCGATCGTTTTAGGTCAAACAAAAGTGTCACATGCTGCGATATCGTTAATGACGCCGGATGTGCGCCAGATGTCACTAACAGCGTGACCCCAACGATAAAACATTAACGATATCGTAGCGTGTAAAGCCCCCTTAAGTCTGTGGATGCCCCCAGTTTCAGAAGAAAACTACAAAATGAAAAGGATATACACTATAACTATTATCCAGTAGCGATTTCTAAAACAAATGCAAATATTGTGCTAAAAAAAATAGTAAAAATAAGTAAAAACAAAAAAGGTAAAAAATAAGACCAATAAAAAAGAAAACATGACACCACCCAAATTAAAAATATATATAAATTTACCTAAAATTTTTTTCACCTTTGGAGCAAATTATACTTAAATAAAAAATTAGCAGTAAAACATTTTGATTAAAAAAAAATGTAAAAAAATTCTGATAGGTGTTTTGAAAACATACCACAAAAAAAGAACTGGCCCACTGTTCAAGCATCAAGACATTGAAAGGTTGTCAAACATTCTGCATCTTAAAAAAAGAAGTGCATAGTCTGGCTATTGGTCTTTTAACCCAAACTCAACAGTCTCATAACATTATACAGTATTTATGATTTTGACCTTATACAGACCTTATAGTCCAGACGTGTGAATCTTTTGTTAAACAGAAATTCTTAACAGATTGCCAAATCAGTTATACCAGCCTCATTAGGTTGTATTCAATAATGTAAGCAGCATATACTGCAAATTTACATACATTAAAAAAAAAAAATCTATACAAATTTGTTATCACTGTAATTGTACTAACCACAATAAAAAAAAGAGATGAATGGCAATTTCAACACATTTAGAAAATGTCCCTCTTACTAATACTAACTGCTTCCCTCACCCCCGTCCACTAAACTCTGTTGTGCTCCATGTCGCACTTTGTAGATGGGCTAATGTGATCCCATAAGATCATCTGCCTGGGCCTTTATAAAGCCAGCTTTAGATCTTACAAATTAGGTGTGAAATCTCGTATGCGTGTGACACGCCGAGGTTGCATATGGGATCTTATGAGATCGCACGAAGGTCGTTCATTTGCTGTCACACGTGCGTTAGTAGTCTATGTTAAATTGATCAATTTTGTGTGCGATCCATTAGATCATGTGTTCTGTGACGTATGCATTGGGCACCCTTTTTTTTTTATTTATTGACTTGCCAAGCGTGTGTAATGTGTAGGGATGCGTTTTTACTATGTCATCTGCCATTCAGCTCTGCTACATGGCCGCTGACAGCAGCCACAGACAGCCATGTAGCAGAGCTGAATGGCAGATGACAGCAGACACAGACAGAGCCGCACTGTCAGAATGAACTCGGGTTAACTTCACCCGACTTCAGTGCCATGCTGCGGCTCTGTCTGTGTCGCGTCCTGATTAGCGGTCACCCGTGAAGGACTCACCGGTGACCGCTAAACTCCTGAGTAACTGTGTGGCGCCCCTGACCTGGTCAGGCACCACTGAGTACTGCACCCATGCTGGGGACAGTACAATACAGGTAATCCAGAAGGCTGACCGGGGTGTGGAACACAGGCGCATAGTGATCAGGTCTCACACATGTACCCATGAGAGGACCCCTGGGGATCCCAGGAGGGGGAAAAGCCTTGACCTTCACTGGAATAGTGGAGGGGGCCAAAAGCCTCCATCTCCTCTCAAGGGGTGTGGTAAGAGAATCTGGTTGCTAGGTGGCGTAGGCAAGAACAGGAGAGGAGGGGCAGTGAGTCAGTTAGAGGAGAACTCCAGAGGGCTCAGTGAGGAGCAGACCTGTGGGGTTGATGCTGTCTAACAGCGCCCGCGCAGTGGCTACTGACGGGGGAGAACGGTCAACTAGGAGTGCTGCCTGAAAGCCAGCTTCAGCTAGAGAGAAAGCACGGAGTGGGAAGTAAGGAGACTGCTAGAGAGCACCAGGCCCAACCGGGCGGCAGATCCCGAAGCGAAGATAGATCCAGCTTTCTTCTGCTAAACCTGCCGGTGTGGGGCTCTCAAAGCCCACACCACAACACCACAAAAGCCGCAGCCACGTAACCGCAGTGAGGGCCCATAGGTCACAGGAGGCAAGAAGCTGGAGTGGCCTGGTCCGGGGAACAAGCAAACGGCAAACAAAAGGGGGAGAGAGGCTGCAGCATCTTCCCTGGGCGACCCCCATAGGGACTAAAAGTCGGGGTCACCCCAAACCACCAAGGGCTAAGGAAGGCGAGTCAGTAGTCACCCTCATAAAGTCAGCCTGAAGGATACCTGGTTCCCATCTGGTTCATCTCAGCTACGCCCGGGCTACTCACCCTGCCATCAAATGTGAGTAAAGCCCTTGAAAGACAATTCTGCCTGTGTGGAGTTATTCTGCGCCTTGTGGTACTACAAACCTACACCGGGCTCTGGGGCTTGCCTCACTCTCAGGAGGCTATTCCAACTAACTGCACACACCATCAGCCCCAGGCGTCCCCTAACCTGCAGTGGCGGTCCCCACTGACCGCAATACTGAGAGTGGCGTCACGATCAAAACCGAAGATTTCCTACCTGTGACCAGCACCAGCTACGTGGAGTCCCTGAAGGTATGCACCGACACAGCACCGGCGGGGCTTCACATCTGGCGTCACGAACAGGATAAGGACTAGACCTGTTCAGACAGGTGACCATGTGCCTGGGCGGTCCGCTTGAAAAATTGGAAGCGCCGCCATATTGCCACCATGAAAAGCGCGCTGAAAAACAACAGCAGCCCGCGCTGGGAGAAGTTACCGCCCACGAAGAGGTGTGGCTACCCAGAGATCCCCTGCAGAGTTCTGAGCTTGCCAGCAAAGAGAGCGGAAGCGTCCGGAGACGGCGGAGCAGAAGAGAAGCCAGCAGCTTGCTAATGAAAATGGCGTCTGAGTGCAGAAACCCAGAGCCAGGCTCCGCTGCCTGGTGGTGTCGGGAGCTCGCCGAGTTCTGCGATCAACTGGAAGCCAGGGTCGGAAGGCTGATCAGAGAGGGACGCGAGGAGTTCCTATGGATGACCGCGGCGGTTCGGGCCTACGAGGAGAGAGCCGCGCACCGAGTGCCAGATCGGGCGATGACAACTCAGACCCCGATGCTGCCAACGATGGGTGAGTCGAGTGATGCCCCGGCTAGCGCAAGTGCCCCGACCCCTACGGCCACGCCCGCGGTCCCTGAAGAGGCGCCCGGCGCGGCGACGCTGAACCAGGCCGCAGCCACGCCAGGTGCGGCCCGCCAAGCCCCGGCCGCCGCAGCGATGCCCTGCTCGGCCCGCCAAGCCCCGGCCGCCGCAGCGATGCCCTGCTCGGCCCGCCAAGCCCCGGCCGCCGCAGCGATGCCCTGCTCGGCCCGCCAAGCCCCGGCCGCCGCAGCGATGCCCTGCTCGGCCCACCAAGACCCGGTCCCTGCAGCGACGCCCAGCCCAGCCTGCACAGACCCCATCGCAGCTGCGACGCCGATCCAGGCCGCCGCCATGCCAGGCGCGGCCCGCCAAGACCAGGCCGCCGCCATACAGGGCGCGGCCCGCCAAGACCAGGCCGCCGCCATACAGGGCGCGGCCCGCCAAGACCAGGCCGCCACCATGCCAGGCGCGGCCCGCCAAGACCAGGCCGCCGCCATGCCAGGCGCGGCCCGCCAAGACAAGGCTGACGTACCATTTACCCCGGCCTGCAAGGCCAGAGCAGACAAGGCTCCCCAGGTTCAGGAAGTCCCTGCTAGGCAATCCCTGGTAGGTGAGGACTCCGCATACTGGCAGCTAAAAGCCGACCTGGAAGCTAAGTTCCCACGGGAGATGGTGGAGCGGTACATGCTCCTTCCGCACACCCCGAAGAGTATCCCGACAGCTCCTGCAGCAACCACGGCAAAGAGTCCACCGCCTGGGCCAGCTGAGGAACACTCATCCCCAGCGCTGCCACAACCAGAGTGCAGCGAAGAACTAAGGGGGAGAGGAGGCCAGGAGGTTGAGGGGCTGACTCCAGAGCCATACCCAGAGCCAGAGATGCTGCCTTATTCCCGCTGGGATGAGGAAGACCTGACACCATCTGCAGAAGAAGAACTGCCCAAAAGCCTTACCTGGGAGTTTGTGAGCTGCACCCTACAGAATCCAGCCCGTAAGACACACCGCAACAGAACGCAACTATCCTCTGCACCGTCATCCCCAGAGCAGAGAGAAGTCACGGCCAGAGACCTGCAAGAAAAACGAGCCCTGAGAAGGTCCAAAGCCCAGGCCAGAGGACCCCTTTTCAGAGGAGTAGTAGAGGATTTTAATCTGAGAAGTGGATACGGATTCATCGTAGCACCTGGTATCAAAGAAGGGATATTTGTCAACAGAAGAGATGTGAGAGCTCATCTGCCTCGAGGACACCCTGGCAGAAATCTAAAGATGGGAGATTCAGTCCAGTTTACTATGCATCAAGGTGAAAGAGGATTGTATGCCCTGGACGTAACACAAAGTCCTAAAGAAAGAGAAGGAAGACAAAGCAGAGAAAAAGAACCTACAGATGAAACAACCACAGACGACGATAGAGAGCAGGAAAGCAGCAGGTGCCACCGCCCAACAGGCCAAAGCCCTGGTATGGAGGAGTAAAGGAAAGTAAAGTACAGCAAGTTTTGACCAGTTTGGAAAGTTTGTTTTGCAACGTTTTAAAGTTCAAGCATGTGCCCACAAAAACTATTGTGAGAAAACCATAAACCTTAAGGCTATGAACTGGCTATAGCCACAAACTCTCGCAGTGTAAATAGTTACACCAGAGGGCACCACCGCCACCAGAGTCAGCCTGTTTAGGGGCTTGGCTCGTCTGCAACCAGGAGGAGCCCGTCCGTATATAGGGCCTTGGCTCACCTGCAACCAGAGAGCACGCCTGTTTATGGGGCCTTGGCTCACCACCACAAAGAGGGTACCTGGTCAGCACCAACTGTGGAGGCCGCCTCTACATCCTGCCAGAAGAGGCTGAAGGCGCGGATCCACCAGGCCAGGTATACCCTGAAAACCACCAGCCCATGTAAGCCGCCTCTACATCCTGCCAGAAGTGGCTGAAGTCGCGGCCAACGTGAAAGGGTTTTGGGTGGGTTAACGGACTTGTGGGTGGAGGGTGGTGATGTATGGTACCTGGTGCTTTTAAAAATGTTTTACATGTTTTAATGTTTTATGCATTTTAAAATGTTGTCTTGCAGCCCGAGGACGTGCTGGTGATAACTAAGGGGGAATGTGGCGCCCCTGACCTGGTCAGGCACCACTGAGTACTGCACCCATGCTGGGGACAGTACAATACAGGTAATCCAGAAGGCTGACCGGGGTGTGGAACACAGGCGCATAGTGATCAGGTCTCACACATGTACCCATGAGAGGACCCCTGGGGATCCCAGGAGGGGGAAAAGCCTTGACCTTCACTGGAATAGTGGAGGGGGCCAAAAGCCTCCATCTCCTCTCAAGGGGTGTGGTAAGAGAATCTGGTTGCTAGGTGGCGTAGGCAAGAACAGGAGAGGAGGGGCAGTGAGTCAGTTAGAGGAGAACTCCAGAGGGCTCAGTGAGGAGCAGACCTGTGGGGTTGATGCTGTCTAACAGCGCCCGCGCAGTGGCTACTGACGGGGGAGAACGGTCAACTAGGAGTGCTGCCTGAAAGCCAGCTTCAGCTAGAGAGAAAGCACGGAGTGGGAAGTAAGGAGACTGCTAGAGAGCACCAGGCCCAACCGGGCGGCAGATCCCGAAGCGAAGATAGATCCAGCTTTCTTCTGCTAAACCTGCCGGTGTGGGGCTCTCAAAGCCCACACCACAACACCACAAAAGCCGCAGCCACGTAACCGCAGTGAGGGCCCATAGGTCACAGGAGGCAAGAAGCTGGAGTGGCCTGGTCCGGGGAACAAGCAAACGGCAAACAAAAGGGGGAGAGAGGCTGCAGCATCTTCCCTGGGCGACCCCCATAGGGACTAAAAGTCGGGGTCACCCCAAACCACCAAGGGCTAAGGAAGGCGAGTCAGTAGTCACCCTCATAAAGTCAGCCTGAAGGATACCTGGTTCCCATCTGGTTCATCTCAGCTACGCCCGGGCTACTCACCCTGCCATCAAATGTGAGTAAAGCCCTTGAAAGACAATTCTGCCTGTGTGGAGTTATTCTGCGCCTTGTGGTACTACAAACCTACACCGGGCCCTGGGGCTTGCCTCACTCTCAGGAGGCTATTCCAACTAACTGCACACACCATCAGCCCCAGGCGTCCCCTAACCTGCAGTGGCGGTCCCCACTGACCGCAATACTGAGAGTGGCGTCACGATCAAAACCGAAGATTTCCTACCTGTGACCAGCACCAGCTACGTGGAGTCCCTGAAGGTATGCACCGACACAGCACCGGCGGGGCTTCACATCTGGCGTCACGAACAGGATACCGAAGATTTCCTACCTGTGACCAGCACCAGCTACGTGGAGTCCCTGAAGGTATGCACCGATACAGCACCGGCGGGGCTTCACAACTGAAGTTAGCAGCCCTCTTTCATATACTCACCGATCCCCGATCTCCGGCGCGGCGCTGCACGGCATTCACACTGCTCCGGCGGCTTTTACTATTTTGAAAAAGCCGGCCGCTCTTTAAACAATCTCGTATTCCCTTCTTTCCCCGCCCACCGGCGCCTATGATTGGTTGCAGTGAGACACGCCCCCACGCTGAGTGTCAGGTGTCTCACTTCACACAATCACAGCAGCCGGTGGGCGTGTCTATACTGTGCAGTGAAATAAATAATTAAATAATTAAAAAAACCGGCGTGCGGTCCCCCCCAATTTTAATACCAGCCAGATAAAGCCATACGGCTGAGGGCTGGTATTCTCAGGATGGGGAGCTCCACGTTATGGGGAGCCCCCCAGCCTAACAATATCAGCCAGCAGCCGCCCAGAATTGCCGCATACATTAGATGCGACAGTTCTGGGACTGTACCCGGCTCTTCCCAATTTGCACTGGTGCGTTGGCAAATCGGGGTAATAAGGAGTTATTGGCAGCCCATAGCTGCCACTAAATCCTAGATTAATAATGTCAGGCATCTCCCCGAGATTCCTTCCATGATTAATCTGTAAATTACAGTAAATAAACACACACACACGAAAAATCCTTTATTAGAAATAAAAAACACAAACATATACCCTGGTTCACCACTTTAATAAGCCCGAAAAAGCCCTCCATGTCCATGATTGGGTGCAGTGAGACACCTGTCACTCAGCGTGGGGGCGTGTCTCACTGCAACCAATCATAGGCGCCGGTGGGCGGGGAAAGCAGGGAATACGAGATTGTTTAATGAGCGGCCGGATTTTTCAAAATAGTAAAAGCAGTGTGAATGCCGTGCAGCGCCGCGCCAGAGATCGGGGATCGGTGAGTATGAGAGAGGGGGTAAGAGGGATAGACTGACATGGACAGAGAGAGAGGGACAGAGATAGTGACCGACTGACAGAGATTAGTGAATGACAGACATTGTGAGGCGCTTCAGAACGCAGCTTTTCAGCTGTGCTCTGAAGCGGACCTTTTTTAAGCTGCGGTGCAGAGCGCACACCTGCGCACATAGCCTCAGACATCACAATCGTATGAGGGATGTTACACGTTTCAATTGACTAGGTTCGTACAACAAAACGTCCAATGTATGAGGAATAAACGACGTGTAGGTGTCACACGCAAATACGTCACGAACGATGCAGGATGTGCGTCACTTACAACTTGACCCCGACGACGGATTGAAAGATTTATTGAAGCGTGTAAAGCAGGCATAAGACTTGTGTTCCTGAGTTCTGTCTGCCTGCAGCTTCCAGTACCTCTACCTGTCTGCAGTTTCCAGGACCTCTGCTACCTGTCTGCAGTCTCTAGGATGTCTCCTGTCTGCTTGTAGCTTCCGGTGCCTCAGCTAATGGTCTCCTGTTTGCCTGCGTCCTCCATTGCCCCTGCTACCTGTGTGCCTTACCTGTCTGCTGCACTGACGACTGTGGCCCTTGTGCCCACCCGGACCTTTGGCTCAGATGATCCACCTCACCAGGTGAGCATAACAGACTTGCCCCACAATATTATTTAAAAGATATATAGTATATGTATAACAGAAAATGTTTACAATTTAGTAATTTTAGGCTTCCTATATAATATTTGTTTTGTCACATTTCATCCTATAATAGCTCTTTTCAATGGCAAAAAAACTCTAAAAGATTGCACAGTACTATTGTGGTGCAATACAAAGTGTATTGTTTTGCTACTCTTGACGCACCAGTAATTTTATTGTTAGCATTATTCTCATGTTCTATAATGCTTGTTTTTAACATTGTGTGCAACCAATATAAAATACAGTGAACTACAATCTCTAGTCTTTATTTTGTCTCCTCTGTGACTTAAGGGGGCTTTACACGCTACGATATCGTTAATGTTTTATCGTCGGGGTCACGTTGTTAGTGACGCCATCCGGCGTCATTAACGATATTGCAGCGTGTAACACTTACCAGCGACCTTGAGCGACCTCAATAATGGTGAAAATCATTCACCATGGAGAGGTTGTCCCAAAACCAAAAATCGGTAATGGTTGATTATCGATGTGGTTCGTCGCTCCTGCGGCAGCACACATCGCTGTGTGTGACACCGCAGGAGTGAGGAATGTCTCCTTACCTGCCGCCGGCCGCAATGCGGAAGGAAGAGGGTGGGCGGGATGTTACGTCCCGCTCATCTCTGCCCCTTCGCTTTGATTGGCCGGCCACTTAGTGACGTCGTGGTGACGTCACTGTGATGCCGAACGTCCCTCCCCCTTGAGGGAGGGATTGTTCGGCAGTCACAGCAACGACGCTGACCAGGTAAGTGCGTGTGACGCTGCCATAGCGATAATGTTTGCTGCGGCAGCGATCACACGAAATCGCATGCACGACGGGGGCAGGTGCTTTTGCGTACGAAATCGCTGGCAATTACTAGCAATATCGTAATGTGTAAAGCCCGCTTTACTTCTGCATTGTCTGCTACTGTGCAGAGGCGCCACAATATTCATTCTGCAAGTGATGCTGGTGATGGGGGACACATGAGCATCAGGAGCTCTCGACAGCGCAGGATCTGTCCAGCCATTTAGGCTAGGGTAGCTGGGACCTGCCGATGAAGATGAAGTAATCAGCTCCATGCTTTGAAAACTGAACAGCGCCACACACCACTACAAATTTCCAAGCTGAGGGTTGCTAGATATAGGTTTACTTCCCTGGTTCCCATATCTATATTGCAGCTCTATTTGTTCTAGGGTGTTTTATTGTAATGACCAAAGCCTTATAGTATACATGGCCATACAAATTATGACTTATTTTGAACCCAAAGCTCACCTGGCTGAACAATTTTCAGGTGACCAAAAATATTTCTTTTCTTACAAAGAAAGCTGTCACCCTATATTTCAGGCTTTGCCCACATGTGGCTTTTTCTGAGAGCCAACGTATGGGACTTATTATTTTCCTGCTATAGAGTGACCTCTAGGCTTTGGCCTTTTCATTACTCCTAATGCTACAAAACTTTCCACAGTTAGCATTTTTTGAAGTCTAAGGGCTCCTATATGCCAACCTTGACTGTGTAGCTTTCGGAGAAAGTAAATTAACAGTCCTCAGACAGGGACGACAGACTGCTGAGCATTACTGTACCGAGCTTCAATGCCAAGCCACTAACTCATAATGGAATGAGAGTCAGTGGTCTGTTATTACAGTTCACTCCTCCTGATTCTGTGACGCCCTGGCAAAACCAGGTAGTCACACAGAGAGGCCCCCGCACATCACCTTCCCACACAGGGTTACATACATCCGACCTGAAACCCTAGCCACCCCCCTTAGGGTAGGACAGACACACCAGTGGGCCGGACCAAGCGGATGAGAAACGCCCACCTAGGGGTCTGGAGAACCCAGGGCGGGAAAAGCAGGAGTTGTAAGTTGTAGATCAAAAGGAGTGGAGTAGTGAGGAGGTGAAGCTGAAGTTCAGAAAGGAAAGGCGTTGGGGTTGGAGCCCTGGTGTACTGGCTAGGTGGCAGACGGTGGTCCGCATCTAACAGGAGATGGGAAGACGGCTGCCGGAGATCCGAGGTGGAGCCTGTCGGTACCGACACCAGAGAAGTGACCCGGAAACCGTGCACAGAGGGGGTACTTGGATCCTGAAGCCAGGACCGGAACCAACGGCCTAGCTAATTAACCAATTGAGGGCAGGATTATAGGTCCTGTCCCAACCAAAGTCCCAAAAGCAGACAACCACCCACCGAGAGGGATAGGGCATCCACCAGGGCCCGGTAGATCCCAAGGGTCAGCGGGCAAGGCTCCCAACAAAAAGGACCGGGAGCGGACTCCCGTGTTTCACACCGGGAAGTCCAACATACCACACACTGAGTGCAGAGCAAAGTGATACGGATCATCAGCTGCGGCCGGCCACCAGAACCTTGGTTTCCCACTGGACTTGTGTGATTTATTCAACCATGAGTAACCTAACATTCCCCGGTCCGACCGGGCGCGCTGGCCCCTGCAATCACCATCCCCGGCATAGAGACACTGGGCCCCTGGGCATCCATCCCTACCCACGGAGGGGTTAACATCCAGCTGCTATCCCATCGCCCCCAGGAGTCCCACAACAGCAGCGGTAGTACCGCACCTCACCACACACCGTGGGTGGCCTCACAAACAGTTTACGTCAAATCCCGTACAAATACGTCCCCTTTTATTTTAAGTGTCCGCGCGACCCCCGGGTCCAGTAGAATCCCTCGAGCCACACTGCGGATCCGGATCTGAGCAGCCCGGCTGCTGGCACGGGGGCGGCACACTTTAAAACCTGGCGTCACGAACAGAATAGTGACCCATTCACCTACCTGGTGGAAGTGCGCCTTGCTCTGGACTGTCAGCGGTGCTCCGCTGCAAAATTTTGAAAAGCCGTCATTTTTGCCACCATTTTTGGGCGAGAAAAACAACAACCCAGCGTCTTCTTCCCCAAGAAAGGGCGCGAAGTTCAAGCCCCACCCTCTGGGAACACGGCCGGAAGGAGATAACACCCTGAGGCCAAAAACAGAACTAGAGAGCTGCGTCTAGAGACTTGTCCCGAAAAACCAGGGGGGCAGGTGAGAATTGCGGCATGTGACCAGAGGAGATAAGAGGCAGGGACACCAGGACTCTGCTGTCTTATGTTCCTGGACACCATCTCGAGAGGATGTCTGCCCGATCTGGTGACTCGATCATGGAAGAACCAGCTCCCAGGACTGCTGAATGGGTGGAAGCCCAGACTGCGAAAATGTGCCACAGGATCCAGGCCCAGGCCAACTATATGCTGGCAAGATGGACGGCCGAGATGAGGGATCTGGCTGCAGCCGTCCGGGCGCGCGAAGAGGAGATGGCCTCTGAGGGGCGGGTAAGCGACCCACGCCCCTATGTTCCACTGGAACCGGCCCACCAGGCTGAGGAGCCCGGTCTGCCCCCGTCCGCCAGATCGCCTCCCCCGGCTGAGGTGCAGCCGGGATGCACCTGCAGGGCAGCAGAGCAGGCCTGCTGATCAGCGGAGCCCTACACTTCACGTGAGGCCGGTCGTAGCTGGCAGTGGGGACGTCCAGATGATCCAAGCCCCTGAGGAGGAGGGAGGTGGAGCACGGAACCAGTGCCCCGTTTTGGGAGCGGCAGCGGCAGCAGCTGAAGACCGAGATCGCAGCCCGAGAGAAGCGGAAGGCCGAAGTGTTGAACCATGCATACCGGGAGAAGGACAATCTCCGACAGGCAATCTTCCAGGTGTGGAGCCCGACCTACCAAGGACAGGTCCGGCATTTCAATGCCCAAAAAGGATGGGGCTTCATCTACGAGCCGGGCATGGATGCCGAGATATTCGTCTCCCGGAGAGGTGTGGCCCCACACCTACGTACTGGCCACCCAGATCGAGACCTGGAGCCCGGAGAGTTGGTCTCATACACCCGACACTGCAGAGAGAGGGGGTAGTTCGCCCTCGATGTAAGGAAGTGGGTGAAAGAAGGTGATCAGTTGTACCTCCAGTGTATTGACAAAAAATTTTTTTTTAGGGAACCATGTGCAATCGAGGAACTATTATGGGTAATTTAAGAATAAGTATTGCTTTTTTTGGTTTTTTTAAAAAAAGTTCCCCCTTTCATCCAAATGAAATAAGGCAAAAATTATTTTTTCCCCCAAAAAAGGACATGCAATTTTGCATTATTGAAACGATAATAGTAATAACTAAGCAACTTTTATTATTCGTTTTTTAACAAATACGGTATAAAACAGTTAACTATAAGTACAATATGTACAAACGAAGTGTTTAAAAATTATTTTTTCCTATGAATTTTAGATTCAAAAATTCAATTTTTTTCGATTTCGCATGTAGTTCCTCCATCAGTTTTACAGCACATTCAGCATTTTGGTTAGATCTGGGAATGTCATTTAATGACTCCTCGACCAACCAGTGCGCCTTCAAACACTTAATTGCCTTCTTGCACTTTGTCTTGGTGAGTGAGGTTAACTGTTCATTGAAGGACGCTTCGTTGTCGTGCTGCGACTGGAACCAGGCATTTGCCCATTCATAGCAGATGAAGTCGCATGCGTGTAGCGGTATACGAGGACGCGGTGCCACTCTGTTATCAGAAAAAATGCTATAACAGCATATACAGCTCGCGAGTTCCATCTTGCCATGTGCAGGTTTGGGAGTTTCTTCCAACTGATTCGAGGCCAACGTGATGTTGTTTTGTAATGACGATATGCCTGACATAGTTCATATAAGAACTTGAAATCATCTCGCCATCCAGGATTCTCGCCTGTGTTGACATCATCTGTTGCAACTTGGTGGTAATCAATCTGAAGTGAGGCATAGTTTTCTGTTAATTTGTCAATGAAGAAATAATTGAGTTCTGGTTTCTTCTCTGGAATAAGGAAATTCATGACGTGCTTCAGTAGGAGGTCGAGTACATGGTGTTGACAACCAATGTATTGTGGCTTCTGAAAGCCCTTTCTCAAGACATCATCCTGTATCAGCGTTACAATCCCGTTCAAACGACCAGTATTTACTGCTGCTGTGTCGCAGATTATCATGCGAATATTTTCCCGTGTCATATTCATCAATTAGCTGATGTAGTTCCTTGTGAATAGCCGTGGCAGAACCATTCTCACATTTCAGAATACCGAGTTTGATTTCGGTTGTGGTATTTTTCAGCAGAACTACTTGATACTCTTCCCCTTGGATCTTTTACCATCGAAGTGGAGTCAATAGGGATCTTTGCATTGACGTTTTTCAAAAATTTTGGTTTTCATTTTCTGTCCTTATGAGATTATTCGTCTCCAGACACCCGATTGACTTGGAACCGGGACATCATGACCTTGTTCAGCAATAGTTGCAAGCACTTTATTTGCTTTATGTGTAGAAATGTTGTTTTTCAGTACCAGTAAACTCGTTGTTGTAGTGCTTGCTCTTTTGTATTTCGGTGTGCGTTCAGGAGAAGATGACGTGGAAGAAGAGGTTGGCTTTGGAGTCTCGGGTAAAGATTCAGAGACAGTATCAGGTGTGGTTTGCGATTGCGAAGTGCTGGCTTGAGCTTGAAATATTGATAGTCGGATTCGTTTTCTTGGATGAATTGATTCCAAAGGAGCTTGTTGGAGCGTCGAAAAACCAGCCTTGCCTCCACTCTCAACTTGCCTCAGGTAGAGCTCTTTATCCTCCGAGTTTTTCCATTCTCCATTAACATTGGTGACATCAAATAACTGAGAAAGTGTTGCAGTGAATTTATCAGAAGGTTTCTTTTTGTTTTTGTCATTTAGATCAATCAGACGATTGAGTTTCTTTCTGATGAGTGCACTAGATAAAAGTGGGAAGTCTAGAGTTTCCCTCCATAGCAATTCTATATCCATTATCATATTTTTTATTCGATCCAGTCGCCATTTCTCGCTGTTGAACAGAAAACTGAAGTTTCCAAGAATTTGGCAGTTCGTTGGCATCCGATAGTGGAGAAACAGGACAGAGACTGAGAGCAAGGATGAGATCTCACCGCCACACAATTACAGACAAAAAAATCCATTTACCTGTGGCCAAACATTTCTGTGCTTCAGCACACAACATAAACCACATGAAAGTCGTCATATTAAAAGCCAACATCAGATCACAGAGCCATCGCAGGGTCTGGGAATACAAATTCATTACAATGTTTAACTCTGTGGACACAGGACTCAACCTGTCAGGAGGATTTATGGCCTATTACAAAATCTGAGAGGTCTGCTCCAGAGACTGAGGGCACCAGACCTCTGATCCTACATGGATATTGGGACAATAAAACTCTCACACCACTAATCATTGGAGACAGTGCTCTGACTTAGTTTGATTATTCTCATCCTTGACCTCATCTCAGGTTTAGACTACCCTACTATCTTAGTAGATTGTACCTGATCCTGACCTCTTGGTACTAACTCGGCATTCGGCCTATCCTCTGCTAGCCTAATTAACCCACTAGCAGCCATTCCATGGATGAAATGGAATGGCAGCTCTATTTCCCTGGAGCTTACGAGACAAAGTGGCTTGTGTAAAGTCTGTCCATAGAAGCCTTTTTAAATAATGCCTGCCTTCCAATGACAGTGCCTCTCTACACACATATTAATTATTTGCCTCCTTGCTGTCTGATCACTGCATGAAGTGGAGGGATAGGTCAGGAGGGTAGCTACTATGCTTGTCGGTCCTCAAGTGGAATGATTTTAGCCATAGAAAAAATGTCAGCAGTTGCTGCCTCAGATGAAAATATAATTTATGTACAAAATAGTCCACTATTTTTAATCTAATATATAAAGCTGAGTGTGTGTGTGTATGTGTGTATGTGTTTATGTCCGCTAAAGGAATTCGCACCGTCGCATTTACAATCAAGAAATTTTGCACAGGCACCCCATGTGACTCAGACAACGTCATAGACGTTTTGATGGAAAAAATTTAACCCCACGCTTTACAGTTACTCTACAAAAAACATGCCTCCATTAAAGTCAATGGAGCTGCGTGGTACATGCTATTAATAGCAGTTGTGGGTGGTTGCTATAGGAACAAAATAAATTGTTAGCATAAGAAGCTTGTGTGAGGTAATAAGATGTCGGTGGGGAAACGGATATAGAGAGACAGAAAGAGAGAGACAGACAGGCACAGACAGAGCAAGTGGCAGACAGGGAAAGAGACAGACAGACAGGAAAAGAGACAGAGAAATCGAGACAGAGGCAGACACAGACAGACAAGGAAAGAGACAGAGACAGGGAAAGAGACAGACAGGGAAAGAGACAGAGACAGGGAAAGAGACAGAGACAGGGAAAGAGACAGAGACAGGGAAAGAGACAGAGACAGGGAAAGAGGCAGAGATAGGGAAAGAGGCAGAGATAGGGAAAGAGGCAGAGATAGGGAAAGAGGCAGAGATAGGGAAAGAGACAGAGATAGGGAAAGAGACAGAGATAGGGAAAGTGTCACGTCCCCACCGGAGTCCGCTCCTGCGACTTCTGCTCCAATCGCCAGACGATACCATGTTCCCACCATGGATAGTGCTGGTGATGGGAGAGGAGTCGGTGCCCGTGGCTCTGCGGAGCACAGGCTCCGCTCATCCACTAGGCTGGGTTTCCCTGGAACCTGCAGTACCACTGGCTGACTGTAGGTGGCGTGTGTCTTATAGCTGAAGTTGCCAACATTCACCTGCAGCCAATGGGAAGACACCACACCCTTCTTATTCCCCCTCCTGTCACATGACCACTGCAAGAGATAGTTCTGATTTCCTGGCTCCTGGTCCGCCCTATTCTGTTTTGTGATTCCTGTGTGCTGACTTCTGCGTGTTTTCTGACTACCCTTCTGCCTGCTGTTTTTGTACCTCGCTGCCCGATCCGGATTTGACCTCTGCTACGTTTTCTGATTACGTCCTTGTCTGCCGTTTCTGTCCCTGTTCTGCTATTCCTGGTTTGACCCTGCCTGACGACTACTCTCATCGGACTGCTGCCTTCCACAGGTAGTGATCTCCAGGGCCCTGTGTAATTCCAAATCCCTGTATAGGGGTTAAAGGGTTTCAGGGTTCTGGGGGTCCTCCTTGGTGAGTGGCTTCCCTCTAGTCTGTCCATTATATCCCACCTGAGTCTGTTGATGCAGGCAGGCGTTACAGAAGGAGACAGAGATAGGGAAAGATACAAGATCAAGGAAAGAGACAAAAACATGGAAAGAGACAGAGACAAGGAAAAAGATAGGGAAAGAGACAGGGAAATAAACAGAGACAAGGAAGAGACAAAGACAATGAAAGAGACAGGGAAAGAGACAGAGACAGATGGGGAAAGAGACAAATGGGGGAAAAGACAGATGGGGAAAGAGACAGACCTGGAACGAGACAGACGAGGAAAGAGACAGAGAGACTGACACAGAGATAGAGAAAGACAGACAGACACAGATAGAGAGAGACATACAGATACTGATACAGAGACAGGCAGAGAGATAGACTCAGACAGACAGAGAGAAAGACACAGACAGACAGAGAGATAGACACAGCCAGACTGACATTGATAGAGTCACACATGGATAGAGACAGACAGACAGAGACAGACAGGGAAAGAGACAGACACACAGGGAAAAAGACAGAGAGACAGACACACAGAGACAGACAGAGAGAGACAGACACACAGAGACAGACAGACAGACAGAGACAAACAGACAGACAGACAGAGACTGGGACAGAGACAGAGTCAGTTGCTATCCCAGGCAACGCCCAGGTACTACAGCTAGTTTATATATATTGCAAGTACACTTCGTTGGACATACACTATTAAATATTAAATAATCTTTTTGTGTGACAAACCCTTTAAGTCTATGCATTGCAAGACTGTACAGGTTCTCATTAAGCCATTGCTAGCTTTAATTCAACTACATACAGCAATGGCCATCACAAACTTGGCAAACAATACAGTTGGTATAATTATTTACACATGGATTTTTCAAGGTTGAGGAAATGGGTTCAGGTTCTAGACGTTGTAAATTAATTTATTTTCCACTGCTTGTGTGTAACGGGGTGCCAGGGGCGCCTCTGGGCTTGTAGTCGTGGCCCCTTCTGTCAGGCTTACCCCTGGCTCCGCCGTCACTATCGGGACGGGAGATGTCTTGGTGGGGCAGAGTGTGGTGGTGCAGATGTCGTCCGACGTATAAACACTCTCCAGGCATGGTTCGATGCAAATAAAAGACATTCTTTATTTCACAACTCTTTCCAAAAACCGGCAGTTACAGATGACTTCACGTTCTTTTCTTAGCTGGGGAAAGCCTGCCCTGACGTCTCCTCCAGTGGGGATGTGCCCGGCTACTCTACTTCACCTGGCTCCCACTTATGGCTACCCACAGCCCGGACCCGCACCGGGACTGCTTCGCACTATGAGGTTCCGCCCGCTCCTTTTCTCTCCGGCTTCCCTGTTCTTCCAGCTCCCTTCTTTCTTTCTTTCTGCCCACTCAGCTCCACACTCTGCCCCTGGCTGTTTCTTCTCTCCCGTCCCGGACACAACTGACTTCAGCACACACACACTTCTCTCTCTAAGCTGCCGGCTCCTCCTCCCTCCTGTACAGTTTCTATGGGGACAGCATTAACCACTTCAGAGAAAACCTGTGCTTCCTTGTAAGGGGTCTGCCCACCCCTTACATGTGTATAAATGCAAGTTAAAAAAAACAACTTACAAGTCAGTAATGCAATATACCTTGCACGTCTCTATAGTATCAAAGTTAAGGGCACTATGCTAAATCAGTGGATAAAATACAAACCAAAATAAAATGACTGTTGAAAATGGAAAACATATGTTTTGTAACTGATCTGTACTCTTTGTGTAACTTGTAAGTGAAATAATTTGTATGTAACTGGACAATCTGAGTAACATTTGGGCAGCACCCACAGCCAATTAAAAACCGGTTCTCTAAAGACTGTAACTCCATTTTAGTACTTAACATTTTATTGAGTTTACACAATGTCTGGTGCTGATCATTATGGGAAGATAAACATGCATTAATCAGAACATAAAACGCAGCATTTATAAAGAATTTATATGACTTACACTCTGGCATTTATACAAAGTTTAAAACTATACTTCCTTATGTCACATTACAAGATCCTATCCTACGGAGGGTGAATTCATGATGCACGTGGCACATTTGGAGCAGAAATGTCTGTGATTATTTGTAGCAGAGGTGAAAGGTACCTCTGCAGGGCAGTTAGATTATGGTACAGGAGACAAGGGTGCAGAAACAGAGTAACAGCTTTATTAATGGACAGGAGAAAAACATTTAATTAAATGGTAAGGTCTGATATATCAACAGTAAAGGCAACAGCTTTTGTACAGCTGGGCCGTGCAAACTATGTCGCTCCAGCTATTTACAGGCACAAATACAGCAGGAGAACTTTGGTACACAAATTAGTCTGGAAACTACAGTACGGTTACAACTAACAGGCCTCCACTACTTGGGCCTCGTGGCTACAGCGCTCTGGCTACTGAAGCCTACATTACGCCCTTTGTAAGTGTACACCTGTAAAGGGACAAGTTGTATCAGTAGTGTAGTTTCTAGCCTCATATGTATACCAAAGTTATCCTCCAGTATTTGTACTATAATGTACAGTAATTTAACTCTAGGCTACATCTAATAAATAAAGGTGTGTGTGTGTGTGTGTGTGTGTGTGTGTGTGTGTGTGTGTGTATGTCCGCTAAAGGAATCCGCACCGTCGTATTTACAATCATGAAATTTTGCACAGACGCCTCATGTAACTCAGGTAACATCACAGACTATGTTTTGACAGGAAAGATTAACCCCGTGCTTTACAGTTACTCTCCAAAAAACCTGCCTCCATTAAAGTGGATAGAGCTGGGAACTACAGGTCATTAATAGGAGCTGTGATGTAGCTATAGGAACAAAGAACATTGTTAGTATAAGAAGCTTATGTGTGAGGTAATATGATTTCTGTGGAGAGACGGACACAGACAGAGAGATTCTGAGAGACAGACAGAACACAGACAGACAGGCAGAGACAGACATAGAAAGAGAAAAAGCGATCAAAAAAGCCCAATAAGATAAGAATCAAAGTATTTTAAGTTTTAATTTATTTTTATTTATTATAAATATTATTCACAAGTGAGTATGTGGACAAACATATGCATCATATTACATATAACGGAACCATGTATGTCAAAATATATGTATAACATATATAATATAATACTATAGCTTGATGTACATTCATATATTCCAAATTACTGTATGCAGATTATATACAGGCTATATGTAATAGTCTATATACTATCCATAATATATAGTGTAGTTGGTAGTTCAAAAAAGATTATATGCATATAGTAATGTCTATTTCAAAGCACTATATAATTGCAGTTATTTAAAGAAACCACCAGATGTCACTCCTATTACTCTTACTGCGGGGGTGGATTTAACTTAATGATCCACCAGGTGTCACTACTGCTATACAGTTTTAAACATACACTCACTAGCGTCCTTGCAGCTGTGTGCAAGGCAAATGAAATAGGATAACACCAACTACTAGGTAATGCAATGCATTTGGTATATCAGCCATTGATTGCCATACATAATTAAGTCCAAGTAAATGGTTACCGCTATGGCGTGAGACACCCGACACGGGTTTCGGTTTTTCTTTCCCCTGACGAAGAAAGAAAAAACGAAACACGTGTCGGGTGTCTCACGCCATAGCGGTAACCATTTACTTGGAAAGTAACAGAGGCAGACAAGAAAAGAGACAGACAGACAGAGACAGACAGGGAAAGAGGCAGACAGGGAAAGAGACAGACAAGGAAAGAGACACAAAGACAAAGATAGAGGCAGACATGGAAAGAGACAGGAAGACAGACACAGACAGAGGCAGACAGGAAAAGAGACAAACAGAGAGCGACAAAGGCAGACAGGGAAAGAGACAGAGAGACAGGGAAAGAGACAGACAGGGAATGAGACAGACAGAGAAAGAGACAGACAAAGACAGAGGCAGACAGACAGAGACAGACAGGGAAAGAGACAGACATACAGAGATGCAGGAAAAGAGACAGAGAGAGACAGACAAAGGCAGACAAAGAAAGAGACAGACAGGTAAAGACACAGACAGAGAAAGAGTCAGACAGAGAGACAGACAAAGGCAGACAGGGAAAGAGAGACAGAGAGACGGGGAAAGAGATGAAAAGAGACAGACAGGGAAAGAGACATACAGGGAATGAGACAGGGAAAAAGACAGATAGAGACAGACAGGGAAAGAGGCAGAGACAAACAGACAGAGACAGACAGGGAAAAAAGACAGACAGACAGGGAAAGAGGCATACAGGGAAAGAGACAGACAGAGGCAGATAGGGAAAGAGACAGACAGGAAACGAGTCAGACAAAGAAACAGACAGGGAAAGAGACAGACAGGGAAAAAGACAGAGAGAGACAGCCAGAGAGACACACAGAGACATACAGAGATAGAGACAGACAGAGACTGATACAGAGACAGATAGAGAGATATACAAACAGAGACAGACATGGATAGACAGAAACAGACAGAGACAGATACAGACAGACACACAGATAGAAAGATGGAAAGAAACAGACAGAGACAGACAGAGAAAGAGATACAAAGAGACAGACAGACAGAGAGAGGCAGACAAAGAGATACAGAGACAGACAGGGAAAGAGACAGACAGAGAGAGATAGAAAGACAGACAGATACAGAGACAGACAGGAAAAGAGACAGCCAGAGACAAACAGACAGAGACAGACAGAGAGACAGACAAACAGAGATATAGAGAGAGGCAGACAGAGACTTGGAGAGATGGAGAGACAGAGAGACAGTTACTATTCCGGATAATGCCAGGTACTCTGGGAACAGTTCATTCTGAGACTCCATAGAGCACCATTGACAGGCGTCCTATCAGAACGAATCTGGGCAGGTCCGGTCCTTACAATTCACCAAATTTTGGCAAAGCCCGGGGCCCGAAGTAAAGTGAGTTATGCTTTCAGAGTGGTACGTATTCAAAACGCTAACCCCAGGTGAAACCCAAGCAGAGACACTTTTCCCACACAGGGGCAACTATTTACATTGACAACATTTAAACATACCAGGCACCATTCCACCACCAACCACCCACAAGTCCGAGATCCACCCAAAAACCTCCAGGAGGTAGGTCACCGGTCCTTTTGGTGACCAGGTCTGGGCCATCCATTTCCCCAGACCTTTCCTCCAATCCTCCTCTCCTGAGGAGGGTGGTGTAAGGTATCTCTTTAGGCGATCTCTAGAAATGACAGCTGTTGTCTTTCCTCCATCTTTGCTGATGAGGCATGTCTTTTCACGGCTAAGCGTCGATGGTAACACAGTATAGGGTTCTTCTTCCCAGTGATTGTCAAGTTTATGATGTCTTCTCTTTCTCTTGAGGACTACGTCTCCAGGTATCAAAGGAACAGCAGGTGTCGTTTGATTGTAAGCTTTTTCTTGCTTCTCACGCTGCTGAGTCAAGCTTCGCGCCACACACTCTTGTACTTTCTTGTATTGGGCTTGGCGGTTGGAATCCCAATCAACATCTTGTAGAGGATCATCAGGGGTCTCAACTCCCATTTCCAGATCTACTGGCAATCTTCCTGGTCTGGCTCTCATCAGATATGCCGCCGGTGTGCAGTTCGTGGATGTTGTTATACATGTCCACTAGGTCAGGCAGCTTTTCTGGCCATTGACTTAGTTCTTCTAGTGGGAGAGTTTTCAGGAGGTCAAGAATAATGTGGTTGATCTTCTCACACATGCCATTAGTCTGAGGATGGTAAGGCGTGGTACGGATCTTCTTGCAGCCGTAAAGGTTACAAAATTCCTTAAACACCTCAGCTTCAAAGGCTGGTCCTTGGTCAGTAAGCACTTGGTCTGGATAACCATGTAGTCGACAGAAATGTGTCTGGAAAGCTCTGGCTGTAGTCTGACCGGTCAAGTCCTTGACTGGCACTACCACCAGGAACCTGGAGTAGTGGTCAACCATAGTGAGAGCGTAGTTGTAGCCTTGTCTGCTGGGCGCCAACTTCACATGGTCCAGGGCCACGATCTCCAGGGGCCGTTTAGTTTGGATTGGCTGGAGTGGTGCTTTCTGGCTGTGATGGTCTTTTCTTCTAAGATTTCAGGGCCCGCAGTTTCGACACCACTTCTCTAGGGCAGATCTCATGCCCACCCAGTAGAATCTTACTTTAAGTAGTGCCTCCAGTTTCTTCCAACCAAAGTGGCCTGCACCATTGTGATAGGCTTCTAGCACCATCCTTGTATCCTTCTGTGGTACAATCACTTGCCACACCTTCTCATGCGTCCTCGGCTCAATGATGCTACTGTAGAGTTTGTCTTGAAAGATGAATAATCGACCCTTCTCCTTCCATAGGTACTGTGCCTCAAGTGGGTCTCCTTTGTTAAGGCTGGTGCCAGATTGGGTGATCAGCTTCTTTACCAAGCCTACCGCTGGATCATTTTCCTGGGTCTCTTTCCAGTTGTAGTGAGGTAGTGGATTCAGGGTCACCTCTTGGTGGTTGACACGTGACTGCCGACATTGTTTGGCCCCATGGCGATGGAACGCTGGCAGCTCAATCTCTTCGAGGTCATCTACGTCTTCACCCTCGTCTGCTAGGTGAGGCATCCTGGACAGAGAATCTGCGTTGCCATTTTTGCTAGCTCGATACTTGACAGTAAAATCATAATTCGCTAGTCGGGATACCTAACGTAGCTCCATGGCACCCAATTTAGCAGTGTCCAAGTGGGTCAGGGGGTTGTTGTCCGAAGACGGTGAATTTGGTGGCTGCTAGGTAGTGCTTGAATCGCTCTGTAATAGCCCAGACCATGGCCAGGAACTCCAACTTGAATGAGCTATAGTTTTCTGGGTTCCTTTCAGTAGGCCGGAGCTTCCTGCTGGCGTAAGCAATCACACGTTCTTTGCCTTCCTGCACCTGTGACAGCACTGCTCCCAGTCCCACATTACTGGCATCTGTATACAGTACAAATGGTAGGCTGTAGTCGGGGTAGGCTAGGATCTCTTCACCCGTCAAGGCCCCTTTCATTTGTCTGAAGGAGTGTTCTTCTGCTTCTCCCGAGTGAAATGATAGGCCGGAGGTCTTTCCTTTCTTCTTTGCTTGGCCTACCAGGAGCTCTTGCAAAGGCGCTGCCATCTTCGTGTAGCCCTTGATGAACCTTCTGTAGTAGCCTACCAAGCCAAGGAACTGACGTACCTCCCGGACGGTAGTGGGTGTGGGCCATTCCTGGATGACTGTGACCTTCTCTGGGTCCGGCGCTACTCCTTCTCCGCTGACCACATGACCTAGGTACTGGACCTTTGGCTTCAGTAAATGGCACTTGGACGGTTTCAGCTTCATCCCATATCGAGATACTGCTTCAAAGACTTCAGCAAGGTGTTTCAGGTGGTCCTCGTAGGTCTTGGAGTACACAATGACGTCATCCAGGTAGAGCAAGACAGTTTCAAAGTTGAGGTGCCCCAGGCAACACTCCATCAACCTCTGGAAGGTCCCGGGGGCGTTGCAGAGTCCAAATGGCATGCTGTTGAACTCACAGAGGCCCATGGGGGTGGTGAAGGCCGTCTTCTCCCGATCTTCCTCTGCTACCGATACTTGCCAGTAGCCACTAGTGAGATCTAGGGTAGAAAAGTAGTTAGAGGCTTTCAAGGCAGCGAGGGATTCCTCTATCCGTGGCAAAGGGTAGGCATCCTTGTGTGTTATCTGATTTATCCGTCTGTAGTCTACACACATCCTCATCGTGCCATCCTTCTTTTTCACCAGGACCAGGGGAGCTGCCCAGGGGCTGCAACTGTCCCTTATGACTCCTGCCTCCTTCATGTCCTTCAGCATGTCCTTTGTGCGCTGGTAATGGGCTGGTGGTATAGGCCTATGTCTTTTTTAATGGGAGGATGACTGCCTGTGGGTATGTGATGTTGCACCCCTTTGATTCTACCGAAGTCTAGTGGGTTCTTACTAAAGACCTGTTCGTATTCCTGCACGACCCTATGAACCCTGTGTTTCTGGTAGGTGGGTGTAGAGTCAGTCCCCACATGGAGTTTCTGGCACCAGTCCTCTAACTGCTTTTGGGAGGTCTCGTCCTCTTTGGAGTCGGCTTGTGTCAGGGGACCTACAGGTGTTATAGCATCATTTGGGCAAGTAAACAGTTTGGCTATGGTAGCGTACCTTGGTAGTCTGGCTTCTTCCTCCCCACAGTTCAACACTCGTAGAGGCACTCGTCCCTTGTGTACGTCAACTACCCCCCTGGCTGTCAGAATCGTGGGCCAGTGTTCTGAATGAGTGGGCTCTAGTACAGCCTGGTAATCCTGTCCTCTGAGACCTACCGCTGCTCTACACCACATCATCATTTCACATCGTGGGGGTACCACAATGGGGTTAGCATCAATTACCCGTACACTACCAATCTCACTGCCAGTCTGTTTTACCTGTTGCTTCCTCAGAATGACCCGGATCTCTTTTTGCAAGGCTCTCCGTTGTCCATCCTCAGCACCTTCAACAATCTGGTGAAGCAATAATAACACTTCTCCTAGGCAATTTTCTATGACATTAGTGCCTAAAATAATTTGTGGGTTCTTTTCTCTAACATCAGTGTCCATAACAATCAGTCCTTGTCCTTTCATTTCCTGCCTTCCCACCTTTATGGTTACCTCTTTGACCCCAATCTGGTCTATAGGTTGTCCATTGGCAGCATAGATGGTGAGGGCAGGGTCCGGTGGTCGAAGATCGTCGTCCGACCAAAATCTACGATAAAGAACATACAAGATCGTGGTTACCTGAGAGCCGGTGTCCAATAATGCCGGGGTAGGGATCCCATCCAGGACGATGAACAGGACAGGACGTCCACCCACGTACTGATCACGGCAGTGAACTGGGCCTGATCTTCTTAATCCTGAGGACTGGCCCTCAGCCCCAGGGTTGGCTCGTTTAAAGGACAAGCCCTTGCATAGTGGCCTGCCTCCTGGCAACGACGACTGATGGGTTGTCCAGATGAGTCATAGTGATCACTGTTCCTACCTCGGGCTGTAGGACCTCTTCTCCCCCACATCCAAGGGACGTCCTCCGGGCTGTCAGCTAGCAGGATCCGATGAGGGACTTTGGTTTCTAAGGGTAGCTGCATTGCTTTCAGGATTCGTGCAACGTCCTTGCTGAGCTGATGCACCTGGGTGGATAGCGTATTTATGGCCTCAGCTGGCGTGTTGAGTCCTTTTGCAGTTATCAGGAGGATTCTGCTCCTGCAGCCGGGGAACTGGCAGGCCATACTGGTGAGACGGGGTCTGTGTCTCACAGGTTGAAGTGCTCTCACCGCCCTGTCTTTCAGAATGGCGAAGTCCACATCAGGGTGTTCCAGGGACCACAGCTTCATCTGCTTCCCATCCTCAGGAGAGTGCAGGCCCCGCAAGAATTGTTCTTTTATCATCCGGCTTCCTTCCTGATCACTGACAGGGTTCACCAGCTTGAGAGCCCGTAGTGCAGCTTGCAGCCTGAGGGCATAGTCTCTTATGCTATCTTGGGGCTTCTGCCGGCAGTTATAGAAGTCCGTCCTCAGCTCTCCCTCTGTGCGGTGTTCAAAAGCAGCTGCTAGTTTGGCAAAGATGGCTTCTACAGATCTCCGGTCATCACTGGTCCAGGCCTCAGCCTCCAATTCTGCTGCTCCAGTCAATTGTCCCAGCACCACGGCGGCCCTATGCTTACCGGTCATTGCATACATGTCCAGCAGGGTGTTGATCTTTTTCTTAAATCCGGTCAGTGTGTCTATTTTACCAGCATATTGGGGCAGCCACTGCTCCCCTGGGCCGTACGATAAGGAAATCGGCATTATCGGGGAAACTTCAGCTGGCACAGCTGCGACCGCGGCACCGGCACCAAGCGCTGCTGCGTTCACCGCACCGGGGGCTGGCATCGCTTGGGCTGCGTCGCCCTGACCGGGGGCATTACCTCCCGCAGCGTCCATTTTCCTTCCAGGTCCCACTTCTCTTCTTCAAAATCTGCGCGCTCCCTCCACTTCCTGGGTCACAACGCTCTGGGGATTCTGGGGCGGCCACACTTTTTCGTGGGCGGTGCTCTTCTCCCTCGCGCGGGCTGCAGCGCGCGCTTTTGAAGATGGCAATATGGCGGCGGTTCAATTTTTGCGGTCGGACCTCTGAGGCGCACGGTCACCTGTCTAAACAGGTCTAGTCCTTATCCTGTTCGTGACGCCAGAATGTGAAGCCCCACAGGTGCTGTGTAGCGGTGCACAACCCTTAGGGACTCCACGTGATGGGATGGTCTGGCCACTCTCAGAATTGCGGTCAGTGAAGACCGCCACTGCAGGTTAAGGGATGCCTGGGGCTGATGGTGGGTGCAGTCAGTTGTAATAGCCTCCTGAGAGTGAGGCAAGCCCCAGGGCCCTGGTCAGGTGTGTGGAACCACAGGTCGCAGAATGACTCAAACACAGGTCAAAAAGTCTTTTAACGTGTTTACTCACTGTTTGGTGTTCACTGTGAGATGCCTGGGCGACACTGCGATAACCAGGTGGAACCAGGAATTCCAGAAGGCCGTTCTGAGGGTAGCTGTCCACTCGCCCTCCTTTTGTTTGGGAGGATCCCTTACTTGAAGTGTGGTAGGATTCCTCCAGGGAAGCTGTTTCTAAACCCCGCTCCCCTCTCTGGCCCGTCTGCCGGCAGAGTGACCTTGGTGGGATGGCTTCTGGCCCTGTCCCCTTATGGGCCTGGTGATTGCTGCTTGGCTCGGACTCTGTGTGGTGGTGATGGTGAGGGCATGAAGTACCCCCACCTGAAGGTTGAGCAGTAGTGATGAGCGAGTACTAAAAAGCTCGGGTGCTCGAGGCTCGGGCCGAGCATCCCAAGATACTCGTGTACTCGGCCCGAGCAACGAGCCCAATGTTATCCTATGGGAGACCCGAGTATTTTTGTGAAATGACCCCCCGGCAGCATGTAGAAACCCTAAAAATGTCACAAAAGTCTCAGAAGAGTGCTCAAATGACATGGCAACAGCATGGGGAAGACCCCTTGAAGCATTTATCACTCAAAAGTCACAGCTGTGAACAATTTTGTCCGCGTTTTATGCCATTTTTACGGACTCACCAGAAAACCTTGCAAAATGACCCCAAAATGAATTTTCATGGCGGAAATGTTAAGGGCACATACACAATAGTGAGATAGAGCTGGTGTATGTTACTTTTTGAGATTAATACATGAAAGATTTTACATAAACATTGTGTGGCACTCCGATGTCCAAAACGCATGTTTTGTGCTTTTTACTAGTGATGTCGGTCATGTTTTTTTTCATTCTATCTCCCGTCGGTCGGTCTCGCTCTGTCGGTCTCTCTCTGTCTTGTCTGTCCCCCTCTCACAGTCTGTCGGTCATTCTCCCCCCTCTCTCTTACTCACCGTTCGCTGATCACTGCTGCGGCACTGCACGGCATTCACACTGCTCCTGCGGCTTTTCCTCTTTTGAAAAAGCCGACCGCTCATTAATCAATCTCGTATTCTCTGCTTTCCTGCTTTTCGGCGCCTATGATTAGTTGCAGTGAGACACGCCCCCACTCTGAGTGACAGGTGTCACACTGCACCCAATCACAGCAGCCGGTGTGTGTGTATACTGTGCAGTGAAATAAATAATTAAATAATTAAAAAAAACGGCGTGCGGTCCCCCCCAATTTTAATACCAGCCAGATAAAGCCATACGGCTGAAGGCTGGTATTCTCAGGATGGGGAGCGCCACGTTATGGGGAGCCCCCCACCCTAACAATATCAGTCAGCAGCCGCCCAGAATTGCCGCATACATTATATGCGACAGTTCTGGGGCTGTACCCGGCTCTTCCCGATTTACCCTGGTGCGTTGGCAAATCGGGGTAATAAGGAGTTATTGGCAGCCCATAGCTGCCAATAAGTCCTAGATTAATCATGTCAGGCGTCTCCCCGAGATTCCTTCCATGATTAATCTGTAAATTACAGTTAAAAAACACACACACACGAAAAATCCTTTACTAGAAATAAAAAACAATAACAAAGTCCCTCATTACCAATTAATTAACCCCGACAAACCCTCCATGTCCGGTGTAATCCACGGTCCTCCAGCGTCGCGTCCAGCTCTGCTGCATGCAGGTGACAGGAGCTGCAGAATACACCGCCGCTCCGGTCACCTCCACGCAGCTAATGAGGTGAGTATAGCGATCAGCTGAGCTGTCACTGAGGTTACCTGGATCCAGCGGTGGATGCAGCGGTGGCCGCGGGTAACCTCAGTGACAGCAGCTGATCGCGCTACTCACCGCCGCTCCGGTCAGCTCCATGCACCAACTGAGGAGAGTATAGCGATCAGCTGCGCTGTCACTGAGGTTAATCGCGGCCACCGCTGGATCCAGCGGTGGCCGGGAGTTACCTGACTGACAGCAGCTGATCGCGCTTCTCACCTCAGTTGCTGTGTGAAGCTGACCGGAGCGGCGGTGAGTAGCGCGATCAGCTGCTGTCACTGAGGTTACCCGCGGCCACCGCTGCATCCAGGTAACCTCAGTGACAGCAGCTGATCGCTATACTCACCTCATTAGCTGCGTGGAGGTGACCGGAGCGGCGGTGTCTTCTGCAGCTCCTGTCACCTGCATGTAGCAGAGCTGGACGCGACGCTGGAGGACCGTGGATTACACCGGACATGGAGGGCTTTGTTGTGGGTAATAAATTGGTGATGAGGGACTTTGTTATTGTTTTTTATTTCTAATAAAGGATTTTTTCATGTGTGTGTGTTTATTTACTGTAACTTACAGATTAATCATGGAGGGTGTCTCATAGACGCCTGACATGATTAATCTAGGACTTATTGGCAGCTATGGGCTGTCAATAACTCCTTATTACCCCGATTTGCCAACGCACCAGGGTAAATCGGGAAGAGCCGGGTACAGTCCCAGAACTGTCGCATATAATGTATGCGGCAATTCTGGGCGGCTGCTGACTGTTATTGTTAGGGTGGGGGGCTCCCCATAACGTGGAGCTCCCCATCCTGAGAATACCAGCCTTCAGCCGTATGGCTTTATCTGGCTGGTATTAAAATTGGGGGGACCGCACGCCGTTTTTTTTAATTATTTATTTATTTATTTTACTGCACAGTATAGACACGCCCACCGGCTGCTGTGATTGGGTGCAGTGTGACACCTGTCACTCAGCGTGGGGGCGTGTCTCACTTCAACCAATCATAGGCGCCTGTGGGCGTGGAAAGCAGGGAATATGAGATGGCTGTGTACAGAGCACAGCGCGCCGGCCGGTATAAAGGCTCGGTCACGCTGTGCAGGCCGGCCAATCACTGCAATTCCACAACTAACAGGGCTGTGGCATTGCAGTGGTCTGCCAGCCAATCCCTGCATGAGGGCTGGCTCTCAAAAGAGCGCCAACATGCAGAAATGAAGACCACGAGTAAAGCACGAGTATCGCGAAATTACTCGGTACCCGCCGAGTAGACCGAGTACAGTGATACTCGTGCGAGTACCGAGTAGTAACAAGCATACTCGCTCATCACTATTGAGCAGCTCTGGATGTTTAGCTGTCTGCTCTGGGGACCTGTCTCCCCTTGCGTGCTGGAATACCAGGGATCTCCTTACTCAGCCACCCCTCTCTCTGGGTTTCTTTCAGGCCGACCCACAGGTACCCTTTCTCCCCCGTGTTCAGCTACTGCACTCCACAGGGCCTGGCTGAGATGAGATGCCCTCTGCTCCCTTCCACACTCCTGAACACTCAGCTTCAAACTCCTTGCTCCTCCTTCCCTTCCTGTCTGCCCAGTTTCCTAGCAACCAGCCTCTGAGCACACCCCTTGATGGGAATTGAAAGTTAACCCCTTCTGGCTGCCCAAGGGTCCCTTCTAATGGTGTGCAAGACCTGGTCACTATGTGTTTGTGTGTGCACCTCATCCTGGCCTTTGGAGATTACCTGGAAGCACTGCCCCAGCATGGGTGCAATACTCTGTGGTGCCTGAACAGGTCAGGGGCGCCACATATACATGCATGAAGGTCTATGGGGCTGCATTATACATGGAGGTCTATGGGGATGCATTATACAACATGAAGGACACCTTATACATGGACTATAGGGGTGCATTATACATGGAGGTTTATGGGGCTGCATAATACAAAATGAAGGACACCTTTTGCATGGAATACAGGGGTGCATTATACATGAAGGAGTATAGGGCTGCATAATACAATATGAAGGTTTATGGGGCTGCATTATAATACATATAGGACTAGGGCGCTTTCTCTCAGCACCCAGCTTTCCTATGCTCTGCTATACATCATAAGTTAAGTAGACCTCTCAGCTCTTACCTAACAATAAAATCAGTCTCATAATTCCTCTATAAATATTGAGACCAATAGATTTCAAGTATTGGTAGAACTATAGTGACTACTATTGTAGGGGACCATGTCTATTTAAATACATAACGCAAAGTATTTATGGCCTGTGGTGTGTATGTGTTCACCTGTGTATCACAATTTGGGCACCTGGTTTTGGTGATGAATACCCTTACTAGATAGAGAGTAGTAGGGATAGTTAGGGTAAGTCATTCGGAGCAGCGGGTGTCCAAAAACTTAAGACACTCTCCATTTGTAGGAAGGGAAATTAAGGGTGTATTTATATAGGCCCAATCCCTTGAATATACCAGAGAATATTGCCACGTTTACCTTGAAAATCCCTCCCTATCTGGTACGGGCAAAGTTTTCACTGATACTTACACTAACTGTGTGTCTAAAGCGGGCTTTACACGCAATGACATCTTATTCATGCGAAAAAGGAGAAAAGTTCAGGGCACTGCCCCAACACCAAAAAACTTTCAGAACATCCTATACTGGGCCGAAAAAGGTGCACATGCTCTGCGGTGCCATTGATGTGAATAAACATGTGAACATCAGAGCAATAAAAAAGGAAAAAACATCAGGCACTCACCAGTTGCTGCTTGTGCAAGTTTTGTTGTTTTATTCGTGCAGGTTACAAGTGCATGGAGTGGAGGGGAGGGAGTGGACGCTACACACGTCCAAAGACGACGGCGGCCGTTTCGCACCTGTCTGGTGCTTCAGCTGGTCTGAACTGAGCTGACATCACATCCATTATATCCACATAATACAGGTGGTTGATGTCAGCAGTGATTAAAACAAGTTTAAAATCAAACTGCAGTATTACTACTGAATGGGGTGCAAAATAAGCATGTACAAACATATAAAGACATACAATAATTTTACATATAGCTGGAATCTAGAAAAATTATCCCAAGAATACGCTCAACTCATTTTTATCATTTAGTCCTAATGGACCCAAAGCATTAAACTTCATAATATATTCTGCCTCCTTTCTGAGCAGAAGTTTGTGCGTATCCCCACCTCTGGCTGGAGTTTTAACTAGATCAATGCCTATAAATGACAATACATTGGGGTCAGAATTATGGACTTCTTTTATATGATTGATTAATCTTGTAGCGCCTATTCCGCTAGAGATGGAATTTCTATGCTCTCTAAATCTTATAAACAAATTTCGAATAGTTTTGCCAATATAAAAAAATTGACAAGGGCAGAATATTACATACACCACCATTTTGGACCTGCAGGTAATCAGACTTTTGACATAATGTGAATGGCCACCTATTTTAAATGTTCTGCCAACTATATGAAATTGGCAAAAAGAGCAATTGCCGCATCTAAAATTACCTGTAGGGCCAGCATGGTGTAGCCAGGTCATAGGCGGTAAATAGCGTTTTTTAATCAGAATATCTCCAATATTCCTGCACCTCCTGTGTGTCACTAGGGGCTTGTTAATGGCCATGTCTCTCAGCTCATCAATCCCTTCGATTATATACCAATTTTTATTTATCACTGATTTTATTGTTCGGTCCATAGGTCCGAATTTAAAATTAAACACAAAACGATCTAGTTGTTTTTTGGGGGGGAGATTGTTACAATTCCTGACAAGAGATCTTTTTTCAAGCTCTATTTTCTCCTCTGCTTGGGCCTGCATGGAGTTAATTAAATTCAGGGGATAACCCCTTTCCAAAAAGCGTTGTTTGGCTAACGAGATGTCGTTGGGGTCACACAATTCGTGACGCACATCCGGCCTCGTTAGCGACGTCGTTGCGTGTGAAACGCACGAACGACCATTAAACGATCAAAATGACTCACCTAATCGTTGATCATTGACCGGTCGTTCTAATCCTGATTATTGTTGCTGTTGCAGGACACAGATTGTTCGTCGTTCCTGCGGCAGCACACATCGCTATGTGTGACACCGCAAGAACGAGGAGCATCACCGTCCCCGCGGCCGCCCGCAATGAGGAAGGAAGGAGGTGGGCGGGATGTTCGGCCCGCTCATCTCCGCCCCTCCGCTTCAATTGGGCGGCTGCTTAGTGACGCCGCTGTGACGCCGAACGAACCTCCCCCTCAGAAAGGAGGCGGTTCGCCGGCCACAGCGACGTCGCTAAGCAGGTAAGTATGTGTGACGGGGACTAGTGATATTGTGCGCCACGGGCAGCGATTTGTCCGTGACGCACAACCGACGGGGGCGGGTGCTTTCACCAGCGACATCGCTAACGATGCCGCTGTGTGTCAAGCCCGCTTTAGTGTGTCCATGTCTTGTATGTGTTGCATGGGAGTATATTGTATGTGTTTTTAACTGAGATTAATAAAATTAGTATTTTAGGGGTTTTGTTCTTCGGTAGTTTCCGGTGTGAAATCTGTAATACTTTAGTTATATTTTATCTTTATATACATCATGACGACTAGTGGGGAAAATAAGTATTTGATACACTGCCAATTTTGCAAGTTTTCCTACCCTACAAAGAATGGTGAGGTTTGTAATTTTTATCATAGGTACCCTTCAATTGTGACAGACAAAATAAAAAAATCCAGAAAAAAATGGTATGATTTTTAAATAATGCATTTGCATTTTACTGCATGAAATAAGTATTTGATACAGTAGAAAAACTGAACTTAATATTTGGTACAGAAACCTTTTTGTTTGCAATTACAGAGCTCAGTCATTTCCTGTAGTTCTTGACCAAGTTTGCACACTCTGCAGCATGGATTTTGGCACACTCATCCATACAAATCTTCTCCAGATCTTTCAATTCTCAGGTCTTTCACTAGGCAACATTGAGTTTCAGCTCCCTCCAAAGATTATCTATTGAGTTCAGGTCTGGAGACTTGCTAAGTCACTTCATTACCTTGAATTGCTTCTTACGGAGGCATGCCTTAGGCGGGCTTTGCACGCTGCGACATCGGTAACAATGTGTTACCGATGCTGCAGCGATAGTCCCGCCCCCGTCGCACGTGCGATATCTAGTGAAAGCTGCCATAGCAATTATTATTGCTACGGCAGCTTCACACGCACATACCTGCCGTGCGACATCCCTCTGGCCGGCGACCCGCCTCCTTCCTAAGGGGGCGGGTCATGTGGCGTCACAGCGACGTCACACGGCAGGCGGCCAATTGAAGCGGAGGGACGGAGATGAGCAGGATGTAAACATCCCGCCCACCTCCGTCCTTCTCATTGCAGCCGGGAGGCAGGTAGGTGATGATCCTCGCTCCTGCGGCTTCACACACAGCGATGTGTGCTGCCGCAGGCGCGAGGAACAACATCGCACCTGTCGCTGCACCGGCATTATGGAAATGTCGGAGGCTGCAGCGATGATACAATAACGACGCTTTTGCGCTCGTTCATCGTATCAAAAAGGTTTTACACGTTGCGATATCGACTGCGACGGCGGATGTGCGTCACTTTTGATTTGACCCCATCGACATCGCACGTGCGATGTCGCAACGTGCAAAGCCACCCTTAGTTGCCCCGGTTGTATGTTTTGGGTCATTGTCATGCTGGAAGCCTCAGCCACGACCCATCTTCAATTCTCGTACTGAGGGAATCACAGCCGACAGGCCCTACTCCATGACCCGGCGGTGTCAATAAAGATGGAGGGGTTATTTACAGGGGAGTAGAGTTTGTATTTGTGATGCCACCTGTGGTTTGCGGCTACTATAGGAGCTGCCACTGCAGGAGGTATCCTCTGGGGCAGATGGTATCGCAGCTCAGTTGGTGCAGCTCTCCATAGGCAGAGCTCAGGCCCCAGGGATGTTGAGAGTAGTAGTTTCCTGCTGCCGTGCAGCTAAGGCAAGGATAGGGCGCGGGAAGAATTTGACGACACAGGGGTTGCAGTCAAAGTTCTTTACTCACTGAAGTATCACTGCCTCTGGAGTGCGGAACTCCGCTGTCATGGGCTCCAGCCAATCCTGGATAGTTCGGAAGCCAAGGCCGGTGCTTCTCCCTCTGTGTCCTTCCTTTTGGGTGTCCCTCCACCCCAGCGTCTGGCTAGTGGAACGGGTCACGGGTGCCTGTCGCACTCCCCGTGAGCCCTGGGATCCCTCTTTCTATCTGGGAACCCGGGTTGAGTGCTCCAGCTCCAGACCACGGGTCCCTGGCTTTTCTGAGTGCTCTTCCTATCCGTGTCTGTTGAGTTCCTCCTCCTGTCTCCTCTCCTGTGTGTGTGTGTGTGTGGCAGTTGTATGCACTTTTGGACAAAAAACATATATAAAAAATAAAAAATAAAACATTTTTCACTTTTTTTTTTCTCTGCGCCTTTGAGCATACAATTCTTTCTACTACAACTCTTGCCTTGTGTTCGTTGTGTCAGGTATATGTACTTCTAGACAAAAAACATATAAATCAAATATATAAAAAATAAATATTTTTCAACTTTTTTTTTTTTTTTCACTGCGCCTTTGCGCATACTACACAGTCTAAATAATAGATAGATCTGCGACCAGTAGGCTATAGAACATAACCACATCTCTTTGGCCCATTTTCATGCGTTTATAAGATCAATGTGTATCTAAGTAAATATCTTCCTTTTTGGCAATTTTTCTAGCGTTGTGTTTTACCGCGCCTTTACAATGTGAGTGCTAATAAGAATATCTGAGTATGACATACATTGTAAGGCCTTATACCATAACCGCCACTATTTGATTTGCCATTAGTAACTATGAGGGTCTTTCATATCTGAGAAGTGGTGACTGTGTTATATTCATAATTTTTTTTTTTTCACTTCTGCTGTGCATCTGAGCTAACACTCCTCTTTGAATATCACTAGCGCTGTGCCTGTCACACTTGCGTTACGTAAGCATCACACCATGTAATCATGAGGGTTTTGTCACTCTGAAATTTGGTTATTCTAAAATGTTTATAGTGTTGCATCTCCTGCACATGCGCATTTAAAGCATTACTTTCCCATATTGCTTTTCTCGCGAATGCGCAGTGCAAACAACAAAAACAACGCGATAGGTCTGAATCACTTGATTCAGCCAAGATGGCGGCCGCCATCAGCTTAACTATGCGCCTTGCCTCTCTAAAGCTACACACTGGTAAGTGATTACCAATAATGATGTCAGTTAAATAGGGCACACTTTGAATGGTTTTTTGCCCCTTTCTTTCCCCTGAGGAAGCCACTTCCCAAAGTGGCGATACGAGAGGGGTAGGGTAATCACGCCAGAACCCATCCTCTCTGCACTATCAGACCGGTTAAGTAATCTGCCTGGGCTAGTCTATGGATTTTTATAATGCACTATTTGGGGCATTTGGCCCTCTGTAGGCTTGCCTACATATTTCTGCCAGAGTAGCAGTGCTTTATGGGATCTCACATTTTGCTTGTTATTTTGGCCTTCTCAGTATGTTACCATTGATCTCTTGCTAGGACTGCTATTTTATATATTGCTTTATCGCAGGTATTCTAAGCACTATCTGGCTTAGTGAGGCATTGTATTACCTGGTCTGCCTTAGGTGTGAACAGTGTGCCATTGTGCATTTATTCAGTACTGTTTCCCATATACTGTGTATATACTTCCATTTCCCAGCCATTTTTTTGGTCTATATAAAACTGACTACTATCAGTCGGTATAGTATTATATCTTATTGGAGTATTTGATACACAAATTTGCACTTGTCCCATCTATTCCAATAGTGTTTAGTTCACACAGGACTAAGCCCTTGACCTAACCTTATATGTATTGTATTGTACTATAGCAGGCCAATACTAATTTGTTAGTCTAGCCAATGTGATTATATCCTTGCTATAGCTGTAACTGCATTAGTATATGTATTCTATCGGTCCCTTAGGCATTGACCTATCTATGTCTCTTCTGAGGAGCTACATGTGAACATTGCTATTCTGTATTTATTTTGCATCTTTTTTCCAGATACTATGTATAGTTATAGGCCTTAATTAATAAACATTTGTTTTTTTTTGCCTACCGGTTTCATTATAGAGAGGTTCCTACAAGCATTTTACATGCTATTATTTCCTCATAGAGGGTTCTGACTTTGAACTGTATGCCTGATTGGCTTTTTTAATTGTTTTTAATCTACATTTCTTGTGTGTCCCACACTGCCAGTGTGTTCGGTAGTGTGGTTTCTGTGCTTTCAAATAAAGATTATGTATCTATTTAATACATGTGTTTGGTGATCCCTTTTATGGTATACTCTTTTTCTTGATGGTCTTGTGTGTGTGGCCAGACATCCCCTGAAGATGCCCCGCCCCCGGGTAAGCTGGACTAGTGGGCAGGAGCCCCATGCCTCATGATGGCCACCCCACAGCATCCTGCCCTAACCCAGTCCCAGTGGGAGGGCAACTGACTGTGTGTTGTATGGATTGTGGTGTTTACCGGTAATGACCTCCTCCGTACCTGGGATGAATACCGCACCTCAGCTGAGGTGCAGTACCCAGTGGTGACTGAAGCCTCAGGGCCGCCACACTCCCCCACAGCGAATTCCAGCACATCCGCGGGCTGGAAAGAAAACAATACAGTAGTTATAACTGCAAAATTTTGTTATGCTGTAAAATATTAACATTTCTTCCCTTTATGGGAAGCACGGTTTCATAAACATTACAAACTCACATCATCATCTACATTAAGACAAGTAAAACCTTTAGTATGATAAAATGCAATAAAACATTAGCTTTTTTCACCCTGAATTGCTCTGACCAAGTGCAACAAACTAGTAGAAGACAAGCAGTATGGGGAATCTGCCTCAAACCCCCAACGTAGGCTCTGGGCGTGCTTCAGAGTGTTCCAAACCACTCTTCATTATTTCTGCATGCACGACAGGTTTTGGGGTCCTATGGTCATATTAATTCTGGTATGGAGCACAACAGGTGCCAATTATGTACAAGGCAGTCCTGGCCACACATAGTCCAGTGGCCCAGATGTCCATTTTACCCACACACTTATCAAAACACTATCAGCATACTGTTAAATAACTATTTACATTTCCACATTTGCTTCTTACTATCTTTTGGCTTCGGGTCTGCGGCTTCCCGGTTCAGGGTAGTCCACATGTCCAGGCATGCCGTAACTGAGGACAGGAGTCTGTGTCTCCTGGTCGCAGGACGCAGTCTTTGGTGTGAGCTGCTCCATCTCCTCATCTTTTATGAGCTCTGATTTTAGTGCACGCCACATTACCGGTGTTGCCGCTGGACAGCCAGGGGTGCATATTGCTTCCAGCTTCAGGTTGTTGGTTGCCAGGGCTCGCACCCAGTCCATCTCCTGCGCAGGAACTTTTTCCTCCTGATTCAACATGTTCTTTCCCCCCTGGTTTCTCTTGGGGAATCTGGGGTTAATTCCTCACCGCTGCAGGGGTGGGGTTTCCTTTCGTGCACTTTGCTGGGTTTCCGCACACAATGGCACACTCCCTCTTCCTCCCGCACCGCGTGGTTAATGGTGATAGTTGTTTTTAGAATATGCGTTTTTACACAGTTCTTGAAGGTGCACAGTACCAGTGATTGCGGGCACGAAATACTGTTTGTGACGCTAAGTTGACGTGGTATTCCCCTTTCTATCTGGAAACCCAGTCGAGCGCTCCAGCTCCAGGCCACGGGTCCCTGGCTTTTCTCAGTGCTCTTCCTATCCGTGTCTGTTGAATTCCTCCTCCTGTTTCCTCTCCTGTGTGTGTGTGTGTGTGTCTCCAGACTCCCCCTGAAGATGCTCCGCCCCCTGAATAAGCTGGACTAGTGGGCAGGAGGTCCCATGCCTCATGATGGCCACCCCCAGCATCCTACCCTAACCCAGTCCCAGTGGGAGGGCAACTTACTGTGTGTTGTATGGATTGTGGTGTTTACCGGCAATGACCTTCTCCGTACCCGGGGTAAATACCGCACCTCAGCCGACGTGCAGTACCCTGTGGCGACTGAAGCCTCAGGGGCACCACATATCAAATGCTTATTTTCCCCAATATATATATATATATATATATATATATATATATATATATATATATACATATACATATATATACACAGCTCCGGCAAAAGTTGAGACCACTGCACAGTTTTATAAAAAGCAGCTTCTCCACATGTCTGATAGCCATTCCGTTCCAGTATTAGTTGAATTCCAAGCAGAGTACACCTTTACTAGCAGAGGGATACAGTGAGCATCATGTTGCCTCCATCCTTAAAATTTCTAAGATGGTAGTCCATTACAACAAGGTCAAGCAGCAGACATTGGGAACAACAAAGCTACAGTCCGGCAGAGGGCAAAAGCGACTCTCCACTGACTGGGATGACTGTCATCTCATTCGAATGTCACTCAGCAACTGCAGGATGACATCAAGTGACCTACAAAACTGGCAAATAGCAGCTGAAGTGAAGTGCACGACAAGATTAGTTCATAACAGGCTCCTAGAGGCAGGGCTCATATCATGTAAAGCTAGAAAAAAGCCTTTCATCAATAAGAAGCAATGGAGAGCCAGGCTGAAGTTTGCCAAAGACCATAAGAATTGGACCATACAGGGCTGGAGTAAGATAATCTTCTCTGATGAGTCTAATTTTCAGCTTTTCCCAACACCAAAACACAAGATTGGGTGGACAGAAACAAACAGCAAATGAATCCCTTAATTACTCCAAAAAATTCGGCAAAAACGCATGGACAACCAAAGCTAATCAATTTATCTTGGCATCCTCGTTGTGTGGTGCATGAAAAGGTTTTAAGTATGGGATTGACTTTTTCTCCTAGCAAGGCTGTTGATAAGTTTACTTTAATTAAAGATCTGCATCTTTTTGTTAGGAAGATAATACTGAAAAAGTTACATGCTAAATCTGAAAGCACAACTGACTTTAAAGGGAACCTGTCATCAGATTTTTCTGTATTAAACCAAAAATATCACCCTCTGCAGCTCCTGGGCTGCATTCTATGAAGTTGCGCCTTGTTGCTGGCCCCCTTTTCAGACCTCCAAAACAACTTTATAAAATATTTACCTTTTCATATGCAAATTAGTTTGGTTGGCCAGATGGGCGGGCTCTATATTGCCTTCTGTCCCCCCGCGGGCTCTATTTCGCCTTCTGTCCCCCTTCCTGCCGCTGTTTGCCGTCCCTAGTCTTGATTTGCATGGATGACGACAGCCCCGTCATCCTCCACGCTGATGCCGAAGTCTCGCACAGGCGCAGTTAGAAGTGGACAATGTCGCGGGTCTGAGCAGAAACTATCCCTCTTGCGCGCCGGTGATGTATTTGCGCAGGCTCGAGATTATACATCATAAATCAGATTTGAGGATGTTAAAAATCAAAGCAATTGACAAGGTGGATCTACACATTCGGGGTGGGAATCTCTTTAAAGCACTCTCAAGAAGAGAGAGCTGGTGAATTTACAAATTAGGTTCCATTAGCCCAGTGGGTTTGAACGAAAGTTTTGGGTTTTCTAGTTATCTTTAATAGGATAAATTTGACCTCAGGTTGTGGATTTTTTAATGAGTAGTGTTTCGATTCAGGGACCAAGGAGGATCAAAAAAGTAACCAGAGTGGCTGGAACCTTAACAGACTGCAGACCTAATCCTGACACACAACTCGAAGTAGCAGTGGGACAAGGCTACGATGACCTAGTCGTCTCGACACAGCCGGAGAACTAAATATTCTCACAGATAGAAATATAAGAATTGCTAATCTGCCTTGGAGCAATCCCCAAAGATATAGATAGCCCCCCACATGTAAAGACTACGGTGATATAGGAAAACACAATACAAAGCTAGAAAAACAGGTTCAGCAAAGGTGAGGCCCAAACTATCTTTATAAGAAAGGATAGGAATGAGTACTGTCTGCAGCCGTAACAAGCCTAATAAATACCAGCAGTCTGATATGGCAAAAACCCTAAGACCAAACGGCCTCTCCCCCACTATATCAGCACTCTGAAGTTACTGGGATCCAAAAAACACTAATATAGATAAGGGACTGAATTAATACCAAGCATGACAAAACATAATACATTGCAGAATCATGGAGCTGGTTATACAGACACGCCCAGCAGGGAATGATCCAATTCCACCAGGAACTCCACACAAGCAAAATAGGAATCAAGGATTAGTATTAAAGCAGAAAAACAACAGGAAAGTGGAAACAAAAAGCAGGGATACAAGACCAACTTATCTGAGAGGAGTTCTGGTAGAGATCAGGGCTGGTTTCAGAATGTCCTTATAACACTCTGGATATCCATTGAGCACCGGCAAGTAACAGGAGAAAACTACTCAGCTATATAGCCCAATCAGAGAGACCTAATGGCCAGTCCTCCACAGGTGGCTTTCATTCCACAAATCAACTGCACCACCAGCACTGACCACAAGAGGGAGCCCCAAACTGGAAAATGTATTCACAACAGGGTAGGGTGTTTGTATTTTTTAACATGTTCTTTGCATTTTGTCTGAGAAATAATATTTGCTCATTTGTTTATGTATATATATTTGTTTCTATTTATACAGTTTTCTACTCTATAAGTGTGTGCGTTTTCGATGGTGCGATGATGCCCCTGGGCCTTTATTGAAGCCTAAACAGATATACAGTGACAGATGATGAATAAAAATTCAAGAAATTTCTTCAGGAAAATATTCAAGGAAATTTGATGTAATCTGTATCATTAACATGATTTATATGTAAATTTCATTCTAATATGGTTCAGTATTGTAAAATTATAAGTATAATTATAGCTTGTCATGAAGACAGATTATACTTGTTAAAATATATTTGGTGAAATTAATATGGAAGCAATATGTGAATTAATATTATGTTTGGATGTGGAAGAATAGTTATTGTTATTTCTATGACTGATGGAGCATGTGCATCGAGGGCTTCTTTATGATGGCTAATTTTGCGGAACTATTTATACATCTGCTGTCTTAATGACGGCTGGGTGTGTTGGTGTTGCGGCAGCTGCCATGTTGAGGTTCTCATAAATTGGTCTGCTGGCGGCACTTTTCATCCTGTCATTTATTTTTTCCTTTTTTTTTTACATATCAATAGCTTCTCTCCAGGGCACATGCGTTGGTGTCTGTTATGCTGTTTCTGGGCGGCATACTAGTTCACAATGGGACAAACTGAGATTGGGACGCATGCGCAGGAGAAAGGATTTTGCTGCTCCGAAGCAGATGTACTAAGGCGGGCTTTACACGTTGCGACATCGCTAGCAATTGCTAGCGATGTTGAGTGCGATAGCACCCGCCCCCGTCGTACATGCGATATCTGGTGCTTGCTGCCGTAGCGAACATTATCATTACGGCAGCTTCACACGCACATACCTGCTCGGCGACGTCGCTGTGACCACCGAACAATCCCTCCTTCAAGAGGGAGGTGCGTTCGGCGTCACAGCGACATCATCGCGACATCACTAAGCAGCCGGCCAATAGAAGCGGAGGGGCTGAGATGAGCGGGACATAACATCTCGCCCACCTTCTTACTTCCGCATTGCCGGTGGACGCAGGTAAGGAGATGTTTGTCGTTCCTGCGGTTTCACATACAGCAATGTGTGGTGCTGCAGGAACGACAAACAACACCATATATGCAGCAGTAACAACATTATGGAAATGAACGACGTGACACAGATCAGCGATTTTTTACGCTTTTGCGCTCGTTCATCGTCGCACCTAGGATTTACACATTGCGATGTCGCTACCGGCGCCGGATGTGCGTCCCTAACGACGTGACCCCGACGATATATCGGTAGCGATGTCGCAAAGTCCTCACGATGGGATTGCTATGTAGCGCCAGCAAATCAGATGAATCGCTCAATGATCATGTGACTGCACTCGTCACGGTGTGGAGGCGTCTCCTCCCTGGGATCACTATAGGCTGATCAGTTGCCTAGCAGCGGCACAGCAGACTTCACGTCTCCGGAGAGGAAGTATATATGTTGCTTGGTAACGGCTGGTCAGGTGACGGGTCCAATGTCATGTGACTCTGATTGTGAATACCAGCTGTAACACATACTGACGATCTGGAAGCCGACTATTAGCTAACTATGTGTATAATTAGGTAACTCCTTAGCCTCGACTTCAACCTCCTGATAAAAAGGTTTCCTTGAAACGTGCATCGAGGTGTCTGGGGGTTCTTTTTTACCTTGCTATTGTGTGACTATTGCACTGGTTTCAGTATATGCAGAAGGGCTGGGGTCCCTTATTGTAGGTATCCAGTTTTTGTTTGACCTAGCTGTATTTGATTTGCAACTAGTTGCACCTTTTTTGAACTTGTGTAGCTAGAGTGGTTATTTCACTATAATCTAATATATAAAGCTGAGTGTATGTATGTGTGTATGTCCACTAAAGGAATCCACACCGTCGCATTTACAATTATGAAATTTTGCACAGACACTCCATGTGACCCAGGGAACGTCATAGACTATGTTTTGATGGAAAAATGTAACCCCGCGCTTTACAGTTACTCTCCCAAATCCTGCCTCCATTAAACTGAATGGAGGTCGGAGCTACAGGCTATTAAGGGCAACTGTCAGTGGTTGCTATAGGAACAAAATAAACTGTTAGTATAAGAAGCTTATGTGTGAGGTAATATGATGTCGGTGGAGAGACTGATGCAGAGAGTCAGAAAAAGACAGAGACAGACAGAGATAGACAGGGAAAGAGACAGAAAGATAGAGACAGACAGAGACAGACAGGGAAAGAGACAGATCTGGAAAGAGACAGATCTGGAAAGAGACAGATCTGGAAAGAGACAGACGGGCAAAGAGACAGATGGGCAAAGAGACAGACGGGCAAAAAGACAGATGGGGAGTGAGACAGACAGACACACATAGAGACAGACACAGAGGTAGAGAGAGACAGACAGACACAGAGATGGAGACAGATAGACTGATATAAATACAGACTGAAAGATAGAAAAAGACAGACAGAGATGTAGACACAGACAAGGAAAGAGACAGACAGAGAGACAGACAGACAGCGACATACAGATAGAGACTGGGAGAGAGACAGAGAGACAGTTACTATCCCGGGCAACGCCCAGGTTCTACAGCTAGTCCAATATATAAAGCTGAGTGTATGTGTGTATGTATGTGTGTATGTATGTGTGTGTGTGTGGGTGTATATATATGTCCGCTAAAGGAATCCGCACCGTCGCATTTACAATCACAAATTTTTGCACAGATGCCTCATGTGACTCAGGGAATGTCGTAGACTATGTTTTGACAGGAAAATTTAACCCCGCACTTTACAGTGACTCTCCAAAAACCTGCCTCCATTAAAGTGAATGGAGCCTAGAACTACAGGTCATTAATAGGAGCTGTGGGTAGTTGCTATAGGAACAAAGGACATTGTTAGTATAAGAAGCTTATGTGTGAGGTAATATGATGTTGGTGGGGAGATGGATAGAGAGAGACAGAGAGAGACAGACAAAGAGAGAGACAGAGACAGACAGAGTATGAGACAGAGAGATAGAAACAGACAGAGAGACAAACAGAGACAGATAGGGACAGAGACAGACCTGGAAAGAGACAGATGGGGAAAGAAACAGAGAGATAGAGACAGACAAAGAAAGAAACAGACAGACAGAGACAGGCAGACGGGGAAAGAGACAGACGGGGAAAGAGACAAACGGGGAAAGAGACAGACGGGGAAAGAGACAGACCTGAAAACAGATGGGGAAAGAGAGAGACAGACAGACATAGACACAAAGATAGAGAGAGACAGAGAGAGACAGATAGACTGATACAAAGACAGACAGAGAGATAGAAACAGACAAACAGAGACAGACACAGACAGACAAGGAAAGAGATAGACAGAGAGACAGACAGACAGCGACACACAGAGACTAGGAGAGAGACAGAAAGACAGTTACTATCCTGGGCAACGCCCGGGTACTACAGCTAGTTGTGTATAATAATTGGCTGATCCCCATTTATACTTATATTTTCCCTATTTATTGATGGTTGCCAAGTGATATTTTTTGAATATTTATTCCTTTCTATATACCTTTGTAAAAATATTTATTGGAGAGTGGTAGTAGAGTTTACACATTTATTAATACGGTCAATATTGAATAATACGGTATTTATTAAGGGGTGTTGGATGTTTACATATATACTCATTCCACCAGTGCAATATATTAATATTTAATTTTTGGGGTGGGTGTGGGGATTTTGTTCTGTCTATGACTTTTTAAGTATAGAGTATTTACATATAATAATTTGATATTTTGTGGTCAGTTTATTTATTCACGTCCCTAATAATAATTTTTTTTCCCCCTTATTGATTTTCTTGTGTGGCTTTGTCTGTTTTTTTTTTTTAAAAATGTGTGTTGATTAAATAAATGTTGATTTTTTTTTTTGCAAAAATAAAAAAGAATAAAATGGTATAATATACTCGTTTTTCCTGTTGTTTTGATTATATATTTGGTATTGCTGCATTCAGAAACGCCCAATCTATCAAAATATAAAATCAATCTGATCGGTACACGGCGTGCCGAGAAAAAAAATCCAAACGCCAAAATTACGTTTTTTGGTCGCTGCAAATTTTTTTAAAAAGCAAGAACAGGCGATCAAAAAGTAGCATCTGCACAAAAATAGTATCAGTAAAAACGTCAGATCAAGACGCAAAAACTAAGCCGTCACTGAGCCCCAGATTCCAAAAACTGAAAACACTACAGGTCTTAGAAAATGGCGTCAAAAGCGCTACTCTATTTTGCACAAACTTCTGAATATACCCCTTAGATAAAAGTAAAAGTACACATGTTTTGTATCTATGAACTCGGACCGACCTGAGGCATCATACTGACATGTTAGTTTTACCATATAGTGGACTTAGTGAATAAAATATCCCCAAAACTTTTTTTTTCCAATTTCACCACACTTGGAATTTTTTCCCCCATTTTCCAGTACGCTATATTGTAAAACTAATGATTTCATTCAAAAGTACAACTCGCCATGCAAAAAATAAGCCCTCATATGGCAAAATTAACAGATACATAAAAATGTTATGGCTCTCAGAAGAAGGGGAGCAAAAAAACGGAAACGAAAAAAGGGTTAAGTTGCATTTCTGGACTTTGTGGGTCGGGCCTTCTTTATCTATTCCTCCCCTGGCTGCTTTCTTCCCCTTTGTTTAAATTTTACACAACGGCCACCGGAATAATTCCTATGGCCGGCACATGCACAGTGCTATGTTCACGTTGTAGATGAGTCATTCAATAAAATGTTACTTTTGCAGTTGCTATAGGCAACTAGAACGATCTTACTGGGAGGCAATTTTTATAAATGAGCCCCAGTTACTTCTGCAGTAGCTATAAGCAACAAGATTGATCTTACTGTGAGGTAATCTTCATAAATGAGGCTCCCATTACTTTTGCAGTGGCTATAAGCAACCAGAATGATCTTACTGTGAGGTAATCTTCATAAATGAGGCTCCAGTTACTTTTGCAGTGGCTATAAACATCCAGAATGATCTTACTGTGAGGTAATCTTCATAAATGAGGCCCCAGTTACTTCTGCAGTGGCTACAGGCAACCAGAATGATCTTACTGTGAGGTAATCTTCATAATTGACGCTTCAGTTACTTTTGCAGTGGCTAGAGCAACCAGAATGATCTTACTGTGAGGTAATCTTCATAAATGAGCCCATTACTTTTGCAGTGGATATAAGCAACCAGAATGATCTTACTGTGAGGTAATCTTCATAAATGAGGCCCCAGTTACTTCTGCAGTGGCTATAAGCAACCAGAATGATCATACTTTGAGCTAATCTTCATAAATGAGACCCCAGTTACTTCTGCAGTGGCTATAAGCAACCAGAATGATCTTACTATGAGGTAAGCTTCATAAATGAGGCTCCAGTTACTTCTGCAATGGCTATAAGCAACCAGAATGATCTTACTGTGAGGCAATCTTCATAAATGAGGCCCCAGTTACTTCTGCAGTGGCTATTGTTAGGACCAGGTGGACGGGTAGGCCCAGGAGGTGGATCCACTGGGCTGAACACCTCACCGAGGGCAAGGTGCCCGGTAGCCGGAGCACTACGGGTAGAAGGACAGTCTGTTCAGAGGAGTGGAGTGAAGAAGTCCCTGGGACCACGGAGTCTCTGAAGGTAGTCCGGGTGACGGAGCTCAGGTTCGGAGGCCGAGATGATGTCAGGCAGAATCCGGAACCAACGGAGCGAGGAGGTGGGTCACCACACGGATTCAGGGATCGGAGATGGTATGGACTGACGAGATGGCAGACAGTCACCGTTCGGGGTTCGGGAATCGTCAGGACCGGTTGGCGAGACAGGAGCGACTCTACAAGAGAGATAGGTAAGTATGGAACAAGACATAGGGAGACCTGACTCCTAGCTTAGCAAACACGAAGAACAGGCCCCGCCCACTTGGGAAGGATCCCCCTATATACCCTGTACCTGATTCTTCAATATCCTGTTGGAGGACACTGGCCCTTTAAGAGAGGGTCAATGACCGCGCGCGCGCCCTAATGCGCATGCGCGAGGCCCGGGTGCCAGAAGCCAGAGCAGGGAGCGGTGCACAGGAGGCAGGAGTGCCGGGCTGGCTCAGCGTTGCCGACGGGCGCCGGGAGCGGGGACCGGGCTGCTTGGAGATCGCAGGTGATGGGGCATGGAGGCTGTGGAGCGGGGGACCGGGAAGCAAGGCAGGGGAGCCGAGGACCATGGCAGGGGAGCCGGGGAGCATGGCAGAGGAGCCGGGGAGCATGACAGTACCCCCTCCCCCACGCCCCTCTCCCCGCAACCGGGACAGGAAGGCACGTATCAGGGGAGTACCCACATTCTCCCGGGGTTCCCAGGACCTATCCTCAGGACCATACCCAGCCCAGTCCACCAGGAAGAACTGTCGGCCCCGCACGGTCTTCATGGCCACGATATCCCTTACCGCATAGATGTCATCATCAGCAATAGGAGGAGGAGCAGAACCGGCAGCAGCGGAGAAGGGACCAAGGACAACCGGCTTGAGCAGGGAGACGTGGAAGGAGTTGGGGATTCTCATCGTGGCTGGGAGCTGCAGCTTGTAGGAGACATCATTTATTTTGCCGATGACTTTAAACGGCCCGATGTAGCGAGGACCCAGCTTGTACGATGGTAGCTTCAATCGGACATACTTGGAAGCAAGCCAGACCAGATCTCCTGGAGAGAAACACGGAGGATCCAGACGCCTCTTGTCTGCGTGTCTCTTCATCCGCAGGGAAGAACGTCCAAGGGACGTCTTGACAGAGTCCCAAATCGTTGTAAAGTCACGGACTACAGCAGCAGGGACATCCGAGGAAGAAGATACAGGTAATGGGACGGAAGGCTGAAGTCCGTAAACGACATGGAAGGGAGAGCTGGAGGAGGACTCACTGACGTGGTGGTTATGGGAGAATTGAGCCCAAGGAAGAAGCGTGGACCAGTCGTCGTGATGGGTATTAACGTAGTGACGCAAGAAGGAGGTCAGGATCTGATTGACTCATTCCACTTGGCCATTCTACTGAGGATGGTAGGCTGAAGAAAAGTCCAGAGCCACTCCCAGATGTTTGTAGAGGGCCCTCCAGAAGCAGGAGGTAAACTGAGTTCCTCTGTCGGACACAATGTGTGATGGAAAGCCATGCAAGCGGAAGATGTGCTGTATGTAGGCGTCAGCGAGTTCCTGGGCAGAGGGCAGTCCAGCCATAGGGACGAAATGAGCCATTTTGGAGAACCGATCCACCACGACCCATATGACTGTGTGTCCGGCGGACAAGGGCAAGTCTGTAATAAAGTCCATTGCAATGTGTTGCCACGGAACGGAGGGAATTGGCAGCGGCAGAAGGCGACCATATGGCAGGTGTTTGGGCGTCTTGTTCCGGGCACAAGAGGAGCAGGCTGAGACAAAAGACGCGACGTCCGTGCGAAGGGATGGCCGCCAGTAGTGACGTACAATTGTACTCCATGTTCTCTTCTGACCAGCATGGCCGGCTATTTTTGAGGCATGGCCCCAATGCAACACTTTTTGTCTGTCAGTCTCAGAGACATAGGTCTTCCCGGGCGGTATCTGGGCCAGAGTGACAGGGGCCACCGGAATGATTTTACTTGGGCAGATGATGGGCTGGGATGTATCCTCCTCCTGTTCCATGGGCACGAATGACCTGGACAAGGCATCTGCTCGCACATTCTTATTCGCGGGCCGAAAATGGAACTGAAAATCGAACCTGGCAAAGAACAAGGACCACCTGGCTTGTCGTGGGTTCAGTCGCTGAGCAGACCGCAGGTATTCCAGGTTCTTGTGGTCCGTGTAAATGATCACGGGGTACACTGCTCCCTCCAGAAGGTAGCGCCATTCCTCCAGAGCCAGTTTGACTGCTAATAGCTCTCGGTCACCGATGGTGTAGTTGCGTTCAGGCGCTGAGAAGCTCTTGGAGTAGAAACCGCAAGTAACCATCTTCCCGGAGGAGGACTTCTGCATGAGCACTGCTCCGGCTCCAGAGGAGGAGGCATCCACCTCCAAGGTGAACTGTCGGTTTAACTCAGGACGGTGGAGCACAGGAGAGGAAGCAAATGCCTGTTTCAGGGAGCCAAACGCGGCGTCGGCCGCAGGTGACCAGTCCTTTGGATTTGCCCCCTTCTTGGTCAAGGCGGAGAGAGGCGCAGTCAGGGCAGAGAAGTGAGGGATGAACTGACGGTAATAGTTCGCAAATCCAAGAAACCGTTGAATTGCCTTCAGTCCGGAAGGAGGGGGCCAGTTGAGAATGGAAGAGACCTTCTCTGGGTCCATCTGCAGGCCAGTATCGGAGATTATGTAACCCAGGAAGGGAAGAGAAGACTGCTCGAAGACACACTTCTCGTACTTGGCGTACAGACGATTCTCTCTCAATCTTTGTAGTACCAGCTGCACGTTCTCTCTGTGGGTCTGGAGTTCCGGAGAGAAGACCAGGATGTCATCCAGATATACCAACACACAGACGTAGAGAAGGTCCCGGAACACGTCATTCACCAATTCTTGAAAGACTGCTGGTGCGTTACACAGGCCGAAGGGCATCACACAATACTCGTAGTGCCCATCGCGAGTATTGAATGCGGTCTTCCATTCGTCCCCAGAGCAGATGCGGACCAGGTTGTAGGCACCCCGAAGATCCAACTTGGTAAACACATGAGCTCCTCTAAGCCGATCAAACAATTCGGGGATGAGCGGCAGGGGGTATTTATTTTTTACGGTGATTTGGTTCAATCCCCGGTAGTAAATGCATGGGCGCAGGTCGCCCTCTTTCTTCTTAACGAAGAAGAAGCCTGCTCCAGCAGGAGAGGAGGATCTCCGGATGAATCCCCTTGCCAGGTTCTCAGTGATATAGGCAGACATGGCTCTTGTTTCAGCAGGGGACAAAGGATATATCCGTCGAGGTGGTGTAGTTCCCGGGAGTAGGTCGATGGCACAGTCGTAAGGACGATGTGGCGGTAGTACCTCTGACTCCTTTTTATCAAAGATATCCGCGAAGGACCAATAGGCCGAAGGCAGTCCTGGTAGGGACTCCGGAACCAGAGGTCATCGAATGGGCTGTACAGACTTCAGGCAGTTCTCGTGGCAAGAGGAGCCCCATCGGGTAATTTCACCAGTACGCCAGCTGACCGACGGTTCGTGTGTCCGTAACCAGGGGAGTCCCAGCAGGATTTGATGAGACATGTGTGGGAGGACGTAGAGAGTGATGTTCTCGGTGTGCAGGGCACCGATACGTAGTTCTACTGGCTTGGTGATCCACGAGATGGTGTCAGAAAGGGGTCTCCCATCTACAGAGGCAATCACAAGGGGTTTGTCGAGTGGAGTAACCGGCACCTGGTACTTGTCCACCGTGGCCTGCTGGATGAAATTGCCTGCTGCCCCGGAATCGAGGTACGCCTCGGCCGTGAACCGCGTCTCTCCCGTTGTCACTTGAACAGTCCACGTAACCGGGTCTGAGAGAGTCCCAGCACCTAGGGTGGCCTCTCCTACCAACCCTAGGCTTTGGAGTTTCCCGGCCTCTCTGGACAGGAACGTACAGTTAGGTCCAGAAATATTTGGACAGTGACACAATTTTCGCGAGTTGGGCTCTGCATGCCACCACATTGGATTTGAAATTAAACCTCTACAACAGAATTCAAGTGCAGATTGTAATGTTTAATTTGAAGGTTTGAACAAAAATATCTGATAGAAATTGTAGGAATTGTACACATTTCTTTACAAACACTCCACATTTTAGGAGGTCAAAAGTAATTGGACAAATAAACCAAACCCAAACAAAACATTTTTATTTTCAATATTTTGTTGCGAATCCTTTGGAGGCAATCACTGCCTTAAGTCTGGAACCCATGGACATCACCAAACGCTGGGTTTCCTCCTTCTTAATGCTTTGCCAGGCCTTTACAGCCGCAGCCTTCAGGTCTTGCTTGTTTGTGGGTCTTTCCGTCTTAAGTCTGGATTTGAGCAAGTGAAATGCATGCTCAATTGGGTTAAGATCTGGTGATTGACTTGGCCATTGCAGAATGTTCCACTTTTTTGCACTCATGAACTCCTGGGTAGCTTTGGCTGTATGCTTGGGGTCATTGTCTATCTGTACTATGAAGCGCCGTCCGATCAACTTTGCAGCATTTGGCTGAATCTGGGCTGAAAGTATATCCCGGTACACTTCAGAATTCATCCGGCTACTCTTGCCTGCTGTTATGTCATCAATAAACACAAGTGACCCAGTGCCATTGAAAGCCATGCATGCCCATGCCATCACGTTGCCTCCACCATGTTTTACAGAGGATGTGGTGTGCCTTGGATCATGTGCCGTTCCCTTTCTTCTCCAAACTTTTTTCTTCCCATCATTCTGGTACAGGTTGATCTTTGTCTCATCTGTCCATAGAATACTTTTCCAGAACTGAGCTGGCTTCATGAGGTGTTTTTCAGCAAATTTAACTCTGGCCTGTCTATTTTTGGAATTGATGAATGGTTTGCATCTAGATGTGAACCCTTTGTATTTACTTTCATGGAGTCTTCTCTTTACTGTTGACTTAGAGACAGCTACACCTACTTCACTGAGAGTGTTCTGGACTTCAGTTGATGTTGTGAACGGGTTCTTCTTCACCAAAGAAAGTATGCGCCAATCATCCACCACTGTTGTCATCCGTGGACGCCCAGGCCTTTTTGAGTTCCCAAGCTCACCAGTCAATTCCTTTTTTCTCAGAATGTACCCGACTGTTGATTTTGCTACTCCAAGCATGTCTGCTATCTCTCTGATGGATTTTTTTTTTCAGCCTCAGGATATTCTGCTTCACCTCAATTGAGAGTTCCTTAGACCGCATGTTGTCTGGTCACAGCAACAGCTTCCAAATGCAAAACCACACACCTGTAATCAACCCCAGACCTTTTAACAACTTCATTGATTACAGGTTAACGAGGGAGACGCCTTCAGAGTTAATTGCAGCCCTTAGAGTCCCTTGTCCAATTACTTTTGGTCCCTTGAAAAAGAGGAGGCTATGCATTACAGAGCTGATTCCTAAACCCTTTCTCCGATTTGGATGTGAAAACTCTCATATTGCAGCTGGGAGTGTGCACTTTCAGCCCATATTATATATATAATTGTATTTCTGAACATGTTTTTGTAAACAGCTAAAATAACAAAACTTGTGTCACTGTCCAAATATTTCTGGACCTAACTGTAGCAGGTGTGTGCCCTCTACGCAGTAGAAGCAGAGACCCTTAGCGAGCCGTTCTGCTCGGCGTTGTTCGGACTGCCTCAGACGGTCAATCTGCATGGGTTCGTGGACAGAGACGCCAGACGATGCCGACTGAGGTACGACGGGCTTCTGCGGAGGAGAGGAATGCCGTATCGGACGTCTCTCGCAGGACACCTCTTTGGATCGTTCCTGAAAACGGAGGTCAACGTGGGTGGCTAGTGCAATTAGGGCATCTAGAGTGGAAGGAACATCGCGGCCTGCCAGCTCGTCCTTAATACGACTGGAGAGTCCTTCCCAGAAGGCGGCGGTGAGGGCTTCATTGTTCCACCCCAATTCTGAGGCCAAGGTGCGAAAGCGGATGGCATATTGGCCCACCGTCAAGGTCCCCTGATGTAGCCTGAGGAGTGATGAGGCGGACGCGGCGGCACGTCCGGGTTCGTCAAAGGTGGTTCTAAACGCCTGCAGGAAGTCCTGGATGTTAGCAGTTACAGGGTCTTCCCTCTCCCACAAGGGGTTCATCCAGGCAAGTGCCTTACCCTCCAGATGGGACATCACAAACGCCACCTTGGCTTGGTCGGAGGCAAACAGGTGCAGAAGCAGCTTAAAGTGGAGGGAGCACTGATTCAAGAATCCTCTGCAGGTCTTAGGATCTCCGGCATATCGGGGTGGAGAGGCCAAGCGGAGTTTAGAAGCTTCCGAGGAAGCCGCCACGGGAACTGCGGCCGTGGACTGTGCTGTAGAAGCCTGAGATGCCAGGGACGTGGCAGTTGCTTGCAGCGTGTTCAGGCGGGTATCCACCGAGGACATGAAGGCCAGCATGCGGGACTGGGTCTCGCGCTGTCGTCCGAGTTCCTGCTGCAAGTTGCCCAGCTGGGCCGCTAGTGCTTCGGCGGGATCCATGGCCTGTTCTTACTGTTAGGACCAGGTGGACGGGTAGGCCCAGGAGGTGGATCCACTGGGCTGAACACCTCACCGAGGGCAAGGTGCCCGGTAGCCGGGCTACGGGTAGAAGGACAGTCCGTTCAGAGGAGTGGAGTGAAGAAGTCCCTGGGACCACGGAGTCTCTGAAGGTAGTCCAGGGTGACGGAGCTCAGGTTCGGAGGCCGAGATGATGTCAGGCAGAATCCGGAACCAACGGAGCGAGGAGGTGGGTCACCACACGGATTCAGGGATCGGAGATGGTATGGACTGACGAGATGGCAGACAGTCACCGTTCGGGGGTTCGGGAATCGTCAGGACCGGTTGGCGAGACAGGAGCGACTCTACAAGAGAGATAGGTAAGTATGGAACAAGACACAGGGAGACCTGACTCCTAGCTTAGCAAACACGAAGAACAGGCCCCGCCCACTTGGAAAGGATTCCCCTATATACCCTGCACCTGATTCTTCAATATCCTGTTGGAGGACACTGGCCCTTTAAGAGAGGGTCAATGACCACGCGCGCGCCCTAATGCGCATGCGCGAGGCCCGGGTGCCAGAAGCCAGAGCAGGGAGCGGTGCACAGGAGGCAGGAGTGCCGGGCTGCCTCAGCGTTGCCGACGGGCGCCGGGAGCGGGGACCGGGCTGCCTGGAGACCGCAGGTGATGGGGCATGGAGGCTGTGGAGCGGGGGACCGGGAAGCAAGGCAGGGGAGCCGAGGAGCATGGCAGGGGAGCCGGGGAGCATGGCAGAGGAGCCGGGGAGCGTGACAGCTATAAGCAACCAGAATGATCTTACTATGAGGTAATCTTCATAAATGAGACCCCAGTTACTTCTGAAGTGGCTATAAGCAACCAGAATGATCTTACTGTGAGGCAATCTTCATAAATGAGGCCCCAGTTACTTCTGCAGTGGCTATAAGCAACTAGAATGATCTTACTGTGAGGTAATCTTCATAAATGAGACCCCAGTTACTTCTGCAGTGGCTATAAGCAACCAGAATGATCTTACTGTGAGGCAATCTTCATAAATGAGGCTCCAGTTACTTCTGCAGTGGCTATAAGCAACCAGAATGATCTTACTGTGAGGTAATCATAAATGAGACCCCAGTTACTTCTGCAGTGGCTATAAGCAAGCAGAATGATCTTACTGTGAGGTAATCTTCATAAATGAGGCTCCAGTTACTTCTGCAGTGTCTATAAGCAACCAGAATGATCTTACTGTGAGGTAATCTTCATAAATGAGGCTCCAGTTACTTCTGCAGTGGCTATAAGCAACCAGAATGATCTTACTGTGAGGTAATCTTCATAAATGAGGCCCCAGTTACTTCTGCAGTGGCTATAAGCAACCAGAATGCTCTTACTGTGAGGTATTCTTCATAAATGAGGCCCCAGTTACTTCTGCAGTGGCTAGCTTTTCTTTTAAAAAATAAGCCCTTTAGCCAATGAAACGGTTTGATCCGGGCTTCGGACAGAAGGATGCGTTCAGCATTATATAATGAGTATACAGTGCTGTAGGCTGCAGATCAGGAATACAAGTCTACCCTTTATACGGCTATAGGCATTGGTAATAATAAGGATTGTATTACCATAGTGCATTATGGGATTATACTAAGGACCAGGTTACTGACCCACCCTCTCATTCTTGTGCTAATGATCCTCTGATTTTATGTTTGTATGGAGTATTGTTAATAAAGTCATCATTGGTTTATATACACAAAAAATTGTGTTTTCCTGGGCATTTGGTTTCCGCCAATGGGATCTTCGTAGTTATGTCATACTAGAAGGTGGCCCGATTCTACGCATCGGGTATTCTAGAATTTACGTATTGTGTAGTTAATGTATGATTTTTGTTATATATATATATATATATATATATATATATATATATATATATATGTTGTTGTGTGTAGTTACCAAGTGTTTGTGTAGGGGCTGTACATGTTCTGGGTGTTGTCTGGGTGTAGCGGGGGGTGAGAGCGGTGTTGTTTGTGTGTTGCGTTGTGTGTCGTTATTTGTGGAGCGCTGTGTGTCTGTATCGTTGTGTATGTGTGTTGCGCGGTTTGTGTGGGTGTGTGTGTGTGTTTTGGGGGGAGGTATGTTTTGTGCAATGTGTGTGTTGTGCGGTATGTGCGTATATTTGTGTGTGCCGCGGTGTTTGTGTGTTGGGTGTTGTGTGTCTGCGGCATTGAGTGTGCGTGTGAATCTGAGTGTGCGTGTGAGTCTGAGTCTGAGTGTGAGTGTGCGTGTGAGTGTGCGTGTGAGTCTGAGTGTGAGTATGCGTGTGAATCTGAGTGTGAGTGTGCGTGTGAGTCTGAGTGTGAGTGTGCGTTTGAGTCTGAGTGTGAGTGTGCATGTGAGTCTGAGTGTGAGTGTTTGTGTGAGTCTGAGTGTGAGTCTGAGTCTGAGTGTGAGTCTGAGTGTGAGTCTGAGTCTGAGTGAGTGAGTGTGAGTCTGAGTGTGAGTGAGTGTGAGTCTGAGTGTGAGTGTGCGTCTGAGTGTGAGTGTGCATGTGAGTGAGTGTGCGTGTGAGTCTGAGTGTGCGTGTGAGTCTGAGTGTGCGTGTGAGTCTGAGTCTGAGTGAGTGTGAGTGTGAGTGTGAGTGAGTGTGAGTCTGAGTGTGTGTGAGTCTGAGTGTGAGTCTGAGTGTGAGTCTGAGTGTGAGTCTGAGTGTGAGTCTGAGTGTGAGTCTGAGTCTGAGTGAGTGTGAGTCTGAGTGTGTGTGTGAGTCTGAGTGTGAGTGTGAGTCTGAGTGTGAGTGTGCATTTGAGTCTGAGTGTGAGTGTGCATGTGAGTCTGAGTGTGAGTGTTTGTGTGAGTCTGAGTGTGACTCTGAGTCTGAGTGTGCGTCTGAGTGTGAGTGTGAGTGAGTGTGCGTGTGAGTCTGAGTCTGAGTGTGAGTCTGAGTGTGAGTGAGTGTGCGTCTGAGTGTGAGTGTGCGTCTGAGTGTGAGTGTGCATGTGAGTGAGTGTGCGTGTGAGTCTGAGTGTGCGTGTGAGTCTGAGTGTGCGTGTGAGTCTGAGTCTGAGTGAGTGTGAGTGTGAGTGTGAGTGAGTGTGAGTCTGAGTGTGTGTGAGTCTGAGTGTGAGTCTGAGTGTGAGTCTGAGTGTGAGTCTGAGTCTGAGTGAGTGTGAGTCTGAGTGTGTGTGTGAGTCTGAGTGTGAGTCTAAATGTGAGTCTGAGTGTGAGTCTGAGTGTGAGTCTGAGTGAGTGTGAGTCTGAGTCTGAGTGAGTGTGAGTCTGAGTGTGAGTCTGAGTCTGAGTGAGTGTGAGTCTGAGTGTGCATGTGAGTCTGAGTGTGAGTCTGAGTGTGAGTCTGAGTGAGTGTGAGTCTGAGTGTGAGTGAGTGTGAGTCTGAGTCTGAGTGTGCGTCTGAGTGTGAGTGTGAGTGAGTGTGCGTGTGAGTCTGAGTCTGAGTGTGAGTCTGAGTGTGAGTGAGTGTGCGTCTGAGTGTGAGTGTGCGTCTGAGTGTGAGTGTGCATGTGAGTGAGTGTGCGTGTGAGTCTGAGTGTGCGTGTGAGTCTGAGTGTGCGTGTGAGTCTGAGTCTGAGTGAGTGTGAGTGTGAGTCTGAGTGTGTGTGAGTCTGAGTGTGTGTGAGTCTGAGTGTGAGTCTGAGTGTGAGTCTGAGTGTGAGTCTGAGTCTGAGTGAGTGTGAGTCTGAGTGTGTGTGTGAGTCTGAGTGTGAGTCTAAATGTGAGTCTGAGTGTGAGTCTGAGTGTGAGTCTGAGTGAGTGTGAGTCTGAGTCTGAGTGAGTGTGAGTCTGAGTGTGAGTCTGAGTCTGAGTGAGTGTGAGTCTGAGTGTGCATGTGAGTCTGAGTGTGAGTCTAAATGTGAGTCTGAGTGTGAGTCTGAGTGTGAGTCTGAGTGTGAGTGAGTGTGAGTCTGAGTGTGTGAGTGTGAGTCTGAGTCTGAGTGTGAGTCTGAGTGTGAGTGAGTGTGCGTCTGAGTGTGAGTCTGAGTGTGAGTCTGAGTGTGCATGTGAGTCTGAGTGTGAGTCTGAGTGTGAGTCTGAGTGTGAGTCTGAGTGAGTGTGAGTCTGAGTGTGAGTGAGTGTGAGTCTGAGTGTGACTCTGAGTGAGTGAGTGTGAGTCTGAGTGTGAGTGAGAGTCTGAGTGTAAGTCTGAGTGTGCGTGTGAGTCTGAGTCTGAGTCTGAGTCTGAGTCTGAGTGTGAGTCTGAGTGTGAGTCTGAGTGTGAGTCTGAGTGTGAGTCTGAGTGTGAGTCTGAGTGTGAGTGTGAGTGTGAGTCTGAGTGAGTGTGAGTCTGAGTGTGAGTGTGAGTCTGAGTGTGAGTCTGAGTGTGAGTCTGAGTGTGAGTCTGAGTGAGTGAGTGTGAGTGTAAGTCTGAGTGTAAGTCTGAGTGTACGTGTGAGTCTGAGTCTGAGTGTGAGTCTGAGTGTGAGTCTGAGTGTGAGTCTGAGTGAGTGAGTGTGAGTCTGAGTGTGAGTGAGTGTGTGTCTGAGTGTGCGTCTGAGTGTGAGTCTGAGTGTGAGTCTGAGTCTGAGTGAGTGTGAGTCTGAGTGAGTGTGAGTGTGAGTCTGAGTGTGAGTCTGAGTGTGAGTCTGAGTCTGAGTGAGTGTGAGTCTGAGTGTGTGTGTGAGTCTGAGTGTGAGTCTAAATGTGAGTCTGAGTGTGAGTCTGAGTGTGAGTCTGAGTGAGTGTGAGTCTGAGTCTGAGTGAGTGTGAGTCTGAGTGTGAGTCTGAGTCTGAGTGAGTGTGAGTCTGAGTGTGCATGTGAGTCTGAGTGTGAGTCTAAATGTGAGTCTGAGTGTGAGTCTGAGTGTGAGTCTGAGTGAGTGTGAGTCTGAGTGTGAGTGAGTGTGAGTCTGAGTGTGTGAGTGTGAGTCTGAGTCTGAGTGTGAGTCTGAGTGTGAGTGAGTGTGCGTCTGAGTGTGAGTCTGAGTGTGAGTCTGAGTGTGCATGTGAGTCTGAGTGTGAGTCTGAGTGTGAGTCTGAGTGTGAGTCTGAGTGAGTGTGAGTCTGAGTGTGAGTGAGTGTGAGTCTGAGTGTGACTCTGAGTGAGTGAGTGTGAGTCTGAGTGTGAGTGAGAGTCTGAGTGTAAGTCTGAGTGTGCGTGTGAGTCTGAGTGTGAGTCTGAGTGTGAGTCTGAGTGTGAGTCTGAGTGTGAGTCTGAGTGTGAGTGTGAGTGTGAGTCTGAGTGAGTGTGAGTCTGAGTGTGAGTGTGAGTCTGAGTGTGAGTCTGAGTGTGAGTCTGAGTGTGAGTCTGAGTGAGTGAGTGTGAGTGTAAGTCTGAGTGTAAGTCTGAGTGTACGTGTGAGTCTGAGTCTGAGTGTGAGTCTGAGTGTGAGTCTGAGTGTGAGTCTGAGTGAGTGAGTGTGAGTCTGAGTGTGAGTGAGTGTGTGTCTGAGTGTGCGTCTGAGTGTGAGTCTGAGTGTGAGTCTGAGTCTGAGTGAGTGTGAGTCTGAGTGAGTGTGAGTGTGAGTCTGAGTGTGAGTCTGAGTGTGAGTCTGAGTGTGAGTCTGAGTGTGAGTCTGAGTGTGAGTCTGAGTGTGAGTGAGTGTGTGTCTGAGTGTGCGTGTGAGTGTGAGTGAGTGTGAGTGAGTGTGAGTCTGAGTGTGAGTGAGTGTGAGTCTGAGTGTGAGTGAGTGTGAGTCTGAGTGTGACTCTGAGTGAGTGAGTGTGAGTCTGAGTGTGAGTGAGAGTCTGAGTGTAAGTCTGAGTCTGAGTCTGAGTCTGAGTGTGAGTCTGAGTGTGAGTCTGAGTGTGAGTCTGAGTGTGAGTCTGAGTGTGAGTGTGAGTCTGAGTGTGAGTCTGAGTGTGAGTCTGAGTGAGTGTGAGTCTGAGTGTGAGTGTGAGTGTGAGTGTGAGTGTGAGTCTGAGTGTGAGTCTGAGTGTGAGTCTGAGTGTGAGTCTGAGTGAGTGAGTGTGAGTCTGAGTGTGAGTCTGAGTGTGAGTGAGTGTGAGTGAGTGTGAGTCTGAGTGTGAGTGAGTGTGAGTCTGAGTGTGACTCTGAGTGAGTGAGTGTGAGTCTGAGTGTGAGTGAGAGTCTGAGTGTAAGTCTGAGTGTGCGTGTGAGTCTGAGTCTGAGTATGAGTCTGAGTCTGAGTGAGTGAGTGTGAGTCTGAGTGTGAGTCTGAGTGTGAGTGAGTGTGAGTGAGTGTGAGTCTGAGTGTGAGTGAGTGTGAGTCTGAGTGTGACTCTGAGTGAGTGAGTGTGAGTCTGAGTGTGAGTGAGAGTCTGAGTGTAAGTCTGAGTCTGAGTGTGAGTCTGAGTGTGAGTCTGAGTGTGAGTCTGAGTGTGAGTGTGAGTCTGAGTGTGAGTCTGAGTGTGAGTGTGAGTGTGAGTCTGAGTGAGTGTGAGTCTGAGTGTGAGTGTGAGTGTGAGTGTGAGTGTGAGTGTGAGTCTGAGTGTGAGTCTGAGTGTGAGTCTGAGTGTGAGTCTGAGTGAGTGAGTGTGAGTGTAAGTCTGAGTGTAAGTCTGAGTGTACGTGTGAGTCTGAGTCTGAGTGAGTGAGTGTGAGTCTGAGTGTGAGTGAGTGTGTGTCTGAGTGTGCGTCTGAGTGTGAGTCTGAGTGTGAGTCTGAGTCTGAGTGAGTGTGAGTCTGAGTGAGTGTGAGTGTGAGTCTGAGTGTGAGTCTGAGTGTGAGTCTGAGTGTGAGTCTGAGTGTGAGTGAGTGTGAGTCTGAGTGTGAGTGAGTGTGAGTGTGAGTGTGAGTGTGAGTGTGAGTGTGAGTCTGAGTGTGAGTGTGAGTCTGAGTGTGAGTCTGAGTGTGAGTCTGAGTGTGAGTCTGAGTGTGAGTCTGAGTGTGAGTCTGAGTGTGAGTCTGAGTGTGAGTCTGAGTGTGAGTCTGAGTGTAAGTCTGAGTGTACGTGTGAGTCTGAGTCTGAGTGTGAGTCTGAGTGTGAGTCTGAGTGTGAGTCTGAGTGTGAGTCTGAGTGTGAGTCTGAGTGTAAGTCTGAGTGTACGTGTGAGTCTGAGTCTGAGTGTGAGTCTGAGTGTGAGTCTGAGTGTGAGTCTGAGTGAGTGAGTGTGAGTCTGAGTGTGAGTGAGTGTGCGTCTGAGTGTGCGTCTGAGTGTGAGTCTGAGTCTGAGTGAGTGTGAGTCTGAGTGAGTGTGAGTCTGAGTCTGAGTGTGAGTCTGAGTGTAAGTCTGAGTCTGAGTGTGAGTCTGAGTGTGAGTCTGAGTGTGAGTCTGAGTGTGAGTCTGAGTGTGAGTGTGAGTCTGAGTGAGTGTGAGTGAGTCTGAGTGTGAGTCTGAGTCTGAGTGTGAGTGTGAGTGTGAGTGTGAGTCTGAGTCTGAGTCTGAGTCTGAGTCTGAGTGTGAGTGAGTCTGAGTCTGAGTGTGAGTGAGTCTGAGTGTGAGTCTGAGTGTGAGTCTGAGTCTGAGTCTGAGTGTGAGTCTGAGTGTGAGTCTGAATGTGAGTCTGAGTCTGAGTCTGAGTGTGAGTCTGAGTGTGAGTCTGAATGTGAGTCTGAGTCTGAGTCTGAGTGTGAGTCTGAGTCTGAGTGTGAGTGTGAGTGTGAGTCTGAGTGTGAGTCTGAGTGTGAGTCTGAGTGTGAGTCTGAGTGTGAGTCTGAGTGTGAGTCTGAGTGTGAGTCTGAGTGTGAGTCTGAGTGTGAGTGTGAGTCTGAGTGTGAGTCTGAGTCTGAGTCTGAGTGTGAGTCTGAGTGTGAGTGTGAGTGTGAGTGTGAGTCTGAGTGTGAGTCTGAGTGTGAGTCTGAGTGTGAGTCTGAGTGTGAGTCTGAGTGAGTGAGTGTGAGTGTAAGTCTGAGTGTAAGTCTGAGTGTACGTGTGAGTCTGAGTCTGAGTGAGTGAGTGTGAGTCTGAGTGTGAGTGAGTGTGTGTCTGAGTGTGCGTCTGAGTGTGAGTCTGAGTGTGAGTCTGAGTCTGAGTGAGTGTGAGTCTGAGTGAGTGTGAGTGTGAGTCTGAGTGTGAGTCTGAGTGTGAGTCTGAGTGTGAGTGAGTGTGAGTCTGAGTGTGAGTGAGTGTGAGTGTGAGTCTGAGTCTGAGTCTGAGTGTGAGTGTGAGTCTGAGTGTGAGTCTGAGTCTGAGTGTGAGTCTGAGTGTGAGTCTGAGTCTGAGTCTGAGTGTGAGTCTGAGTCTGAGTGTGAGTCTGAGTGTGAGTCTGAGTGTGAGTCTGAGTGTGAGTCTGAGTGTGAGTCTGAGTGTGAGTGTGAGTCTGAGTGTGAGTCTGAGTGTGAGTCTGAGTCTGAGTCTGAGTGTGAGTCTGAGTGTGAGTCTGAATGTGAGTCTGAGTCTGAGTCTGAGTGTGAGTCTGAGTGTGAGTCTGAATGTGAGTCTGAGTCTGAGTCTGAGTGTGAGTCTGAGTCTGAGTCTGAGTCTGAGTGTGAGTGTGAGTGTGAGTCTGAGTGTGAGTCTGAGTGTGAGTCTGAGTGTGAGTCTGAGTGTGAGTCTGAGTGTGAGTCTGAGTGTGAGTCTGAGTGTGAGTCTGAGTGTGAGTCTGAGTGTGAGTGTGAGTCTGAGTGTGAGTCTGAGTCTGAGTCTGAGTGTGAGTCTGAGTGTGAGTGTGAGTGTGAGTGTGAGTCTGAGTGTGAGTCTGAGTGTGAGTCTGAGTGTGAGTCTGAGTGTGAGTCTGAGTGAGTGAGTGTGAGTGTAAGTCTGAGTGTAAGTCTGAGTGTACGTGTGAGTCTGAGTCTGAGTGAGTGAGTGTGAGTCTGAGTGTGAGTGAGTGTGTGTCTGAGTGTGCGTCTGAGTGTGAGTCTGAGTGTGAGTCTGAGTCTGAGTGAGTGTGAGTCTGAGTGAGTGTGAGTGTGAGTCTGAGTGTGAGTCTGAGTGTGAGTCTGAGTGTGAGTGAGTGTGAGTCTGAGTGTGAGTGAGTGTGAGTGTGAGTGTGAGTGTGAGTCTGAGTCTGAGTCTGAGTGTGAGTGTGAGTCTGAGTGTGAGTCTGAGTCTGAGTCTGAGTCTGAGTGTGAGTCTGAGTGTGAGTCTGAGTGTGAGTCTGAGTGTGAGTCTGAGTGTGAGTCTGAGTGTAAGTCTGAGTGTACGTGTGAGTCTGAGTCTGAGTGTGAGTCTGAGTGTGAGTCTGAGTGTGAGTCTGAGTCTGAGTGAGTGTGAGTCTGAGTGAGTGTGAGTGTGAGTCTGAGTGTGAGTCTGAGTGTGAGTCTGAGTGTGAGTGAGTGTGAGTCTGAGTGTGAGTGAGTGTGAGTGTGAGTGTGAGTGTGAGTCTGAGTGTGAGTGTGAGTCTGAGTGTGAGTCTGAGTGTGAGTCTGAGTGTGAGTCTGAGTGTGAGTCTGAGTGTGAGTCTGAGTGTGAGTCTGAGTGTGAGTCTGAGTGTGAGTCTGAGTGTGAGTCTGAGTGTAAGTCTGAGTGTACGTGTGAGTCTGAGTCTGAGTGTGAGTCTGAGTGTGAGTCTGAGTGAGTGAGTGTGAGTCTGAGTGTGAGTGAGTGTGCGTCTGAGTGTGAGTGTGCATGTGAGTGTGAGTGAGTGTGAGTCTGAGTGTGTGTGAGTCTGAGTGTGAGTCTGAGTCTGAGTCTGAGTCTGAGTGTGAGTCTGAGTGTGAGTCTGAGTGTGAGTCTGAGTGTGAGTCTGAGTGTGAGTCTGAGTGTAAGTCTGAGTGTACGTGTGAGTCTGAGTCTGAGTGTGAGTCTGAGTGTGAGTCTGAGTGTGAGTCTGAGTCTGAGTGAGTGTGAGTCTGAGTGAGTGTGAGTGTGAGTCTGAGTGTGAGTCTGAGTGTGAGTCTGAGTGTGAGTGAGTGTGAGTCTGAGTGTGAGTGAGTGTGAGTGTGAGTGTGAGTGTGAGTCTGAGTGTGAGTGTGAGTCTGAGTGTGAGTCTGAGTGTGAGTCTGAGTGTGAGTCTGAGTGTGAGTCTGAGTGTGAGTCTGAGTGTGAGTCTGAGTGTGAGTCTGAGTGTAAGTCTGAGTGTACGTGTGAGTCTGAGTCTGAGTGTGAGTCTGAGTGTGAGTCTGAGTGAGTGAGTGTGAGTCTGAGTGTGAGTGAGTGTGCGTCTGAGTGTGAGTGTGCATGTGAGTGTGAGTGAGTGTGAGTCTGAGTGTGTGTGAGTCTGAGTGTGAGTCTGAGTGTGAGTCTGAGTGTGAGTCTGAGTCTGAGTGAGTGTGAGTCTGAGTGAGTGTGAGTCTGAGTGTGAGTGTGAGTCTGAGTGTGAGTGTGCATTTGAGTCTGAGTGTGAGTGTGCATGTGAGTCTGAGTGTGAGTGTTTGTGTGAGTCTGAGTGTGACTCTGAGTCTGAGTGTGCGTCTGAGTGTGAGTGTGAGTGAGTGTGCGTGTGAGTCTGAGTCTGAGTGTGAGTCTGAGTGTGAGTGAGTGTGCGTCTGAGTGTGAGTCTGAGTGTGAGTCTGAGTGTGCATGTGAGTCTGAGTGTGAGTCTAAATGTGAGTCTGAGTGAGTGTGAGTCTGAGTGTGAGTGAGTGTGAGTCTGAGTGTGTGAGTGTGAGTCTGAGTCTGAGTGTGAGTCTGAGTGTGAGTGAGTGTGCGTCTGAGTGAGTCTGAGTGTGCATGTGAGTCTGAGTGTGAGTCTGAGTGTGAGTCTGAGTGAGTGTGAGTCTGAGTGTGAGTGAGTGTGAGTCTGAGTGTGTGAGTGTGAGTCTGAGTGTAAGTCTGAGTGTGCGTGTGAGTCTGAGTCTGAGTGTGAGTCTGAGTGTGAGTCTGAGTGTGAGTCTGAGTGAGTGTGAGTCTGAGTGTGAGTGAGTGTGAGTCTGAGTGTGACTCTGAGTGAGTGAGTGTGAGTCTGAGTGTGAGTGAGAGTCTGAGTGTAAGTCTGAGTGAGTGCGTGTGAGTCTGAGTGTGAGTGAGAGTCTGAGTGTAAGTCTGAGTGTGCGTGTGAGTCTGAGTCTGAGTCTGAGTCTGAGTGTGAGTCTGAGTGTGAGTCTGAGTGTGAGTCTGAGTGTGAGTGTGAGTCTGAGTGTGAGTCTGAGTGAGTGTGAGTCTGAGTGTGAGTGTGAGTCTGAGTGTGAGTGTGAGTCTGAGTGTGAGTCTGAGTGTGAGTCTGAGTGTGAGTCTGAGTGAGTGAGTGTGAGTGTAAGTCTGAGTGTAAGTCTGAGTGTACGTGTGAGTCTGAGTGTGAGTCTGAGTGTGAGTCTGAGTGTGAGTCTGAGTGTGAGTCTGAGTGAGTGAGTGTGAGTCTGAGTGTGAGTGAGTGTGTGTCTGAGTGTGAGTGAGTGTGAGTCTGAGTGTGTGAGTGTGAGTCTGAGTGTAAGTCTGAGTGTGCGTGTGAGTCTGAGTCTGAGTGTGAGTCTGAGTGTGAGTCTGAGTGTGAGTCTGAGTGAGTGTGAGTCTGAGTGTGAGTGAGTGTGAGTCTGAGTGTGACTCTGAGTGAGTGAGTGTGAGTCTGAGTGTGAGTGAGAGTCTGAGTGTAAGTCTGAGTGTGCGTGTGAGTCTGAGTCTGAGTCTGAGTCTGAGTCTGAGTGTGAGTCTGAGTGTGAGTCTGAGTGTGAGTCTGAGTGTGAGTCTGAGTCTGAGTGTGAGTGTGAGTGTGAGTGTGAGTCTGAGTGAGTGTGAGTCTGAGTGTGAGTGTGAGTCTGAGTGTGAGTCTGAGTGTGAGTCTGAGTGTGAGTCTGAGTGAGTGAGTGTGAGTGTAAGTCTGAGTGTAAGTCTGAGTGTACGTGTGAGTCTGAGTGTGAGTCTGAGTGTGAGTCTGAGTGTGAGTCTGAGTGTGAGTCTGAGTGAGTGAGTGTGAGTCTGAGTGTGAGTGAGTGTGTGTCTGAGTGTGCGTCTGAGTGTGAGTCTGAGTGTGAGTCTGAGTCTGAGTGAGTGTGAGTCTGAGTGAGTGTGAGTCTGAGTCTGAGTGTGAGTCTGTGTGAGTCTGAGTGTGAGTGAGTGTGAGTCTGAGTGTGAGTGAGTGTGAGTCTGAGTGTGAGTGTGAGTCTGAGTCTGAGTGTGAGTGTGAGTCTGAGTGTGAGTCTGAGTGTGAGTCTGAGTGAGTGAGTGTGAGTGTGAGTGTAAGTCTGAGTGTAAGTCTGAGTGTGCGTGTGAGTCTGAGTCTGAGTGTGAGTCTGAGTGAGTGTGAGTCTGAGTCTGAGTGTGAGTCTGAGTGAGTGTGAGTCTGAGTCTGAGTGTGAGTCTGAGTGTGAGTCTGAGTGTGAGTGAGTGTGAGTCTGAGTGTGAGTGAGTGTGAGTCTGAGTGTGAGTGTGAGTCTGAGTGTGAGTCTGAGTGTGAGTCTGAGTGTGAGTCTGAGTGTGAGTCTGAGTGTGAGTCTGAGTCTGAGTGAGTGAGTGTGAGTCTGAGTGTGAGTCTGAGTGTGAGTGAGTCTGAGTGTGAGTCTGAGTGTGAGTGTGAGTCTGAGTGTGAGTCTGAGTCTGAGTGTGAGTCTGAGTGTGAGTCTGAGTCTGAGTGAGTGTGAGTCTGAGTGAGTGTGAGTCTGAGTCTGAGTGTAAGTCTGAGTGTGAGTGTGAGTCTGAGTGTGAGTCTGAGTGTGAGTCTGAGTGTGAGTCTGAGTGAGTGAGTGTGAGTCTGAGTGTGAGTGAGTGTGTGTCTGAGTGTGCGTCTGAGTGTGAGTCTGAGTGTGAGTCTGAGTCTGAGTGAGTGTGAGTCTGAGTGAGTGTGAGTCTGAGTCTGAGTGTAAGTCTGAGTGTGAGTGTGAGTCTGAGTCTGAGTGTGAGTCTGAGTCTGAGTCTGAGTGAGTGAGTGTGAGTCTGAGTGTGAGTCTGAGTGTGAGTGAGTGTGAGTGAGTCTGAGTGTGAGTATGAGTCTGAGTGTGCGTCTGAGTCTGAGTGTGAGTCTGAGTCTGAGTCTGAGTCTGAGTCTGAGTCTGAGTGTGAGTCTGAGTGTGAGTCTGAGTGTGAGTCTGAGTGTGAGTGAGTGTGAGTGAGTGTGAGTGAGTGTGAGTGAGTCTGAGTGTGAGTCTGAGTGTGAGTCTGAATGTGAGTCTGAGTGTGAGTCTGAGTGTGAGTCTGAGTGTGAGTCTGAGTCTGAGTGTGAGTCTGAGTGAGTGAGTGTGAGTGTGAGTGTAAGTCTGAGTGTAAGTCTGAGTGTGCGTGTGAGTGTGCGTGTGAGTGTGCGTTTGAGTGTGCGTTTGAGTGTGAGTTTGAGTCTGAGTTTGAGTGTGAGTCTGAGTCTGAGTCTGAGTGTGAGTCTGAGTCTGAGTCTGAGTGTGAGTGTGAGTCTGAGTCTGAGTGTGCGTCTGAGTCTGAGTCTGAGTGTGCGTCTGAGTGTGAGTGTGAGTCTGAGTGTGAGTGGCGGCCAATCCGTGCGGGGGGGGGCGGATCCGAGGAGAGGCGAGCGGCCAATCCATGCGGGGGGAGGAGCCGAGGCGAGGCGAGCGGCCAATCCGTGGGGGGGCGGGGCCATGGCGAGCCCAGAGGCCAATCAGCTTTGTGTCACCGTAAGGACACAATTTTGGAGCATGACAGACAGACAGACAGACAGACAGACAGAATAAGGCAATTATATATATAGATATTCCCAGACATACACGTAGAGGCCCATTGTTTCTTAACATGTGCCAAGTATAAGATTGTGGGGGAATAATGTATAGCTATGGTTATCGTTATTTAGTAAGCGCATTATCAGCTGGACCCGTCACACGCACTGTATGAAGCATTAGCGCTCGGCTGCTCAGCCTCCGCCCACATGCGCGCTAATCCCTTGGGTTGTAATGTATAGTACGCCGCTCTTCCTGGGTTTCATGCTCCCCCTAGCGTTCGCACCATACAATTACAGCATAGCGCCGGAAATGACGTAAATGCCGGAGACGGCGCATGTAAGTGACGTCGTTGTTGTGAGTCCGGGCCTACGTTGCTGCTGCTGCACGTACTGTTACACCAGCGGAGTGCGCCAGGGAAGAATACAAGATGTCTATCGAGATCGAGTCGTCCGAGTAAGTGTGGCTCGTAAGAGTCCGCCGCCGTCCAGACGGACCCGTGCGAGCAGGAGCTGCCTGCCGTGTGTGCACAGACGTGGTGGCCGCCATTGACGCCTCATGAGCTGCACTGCATGCTCCGCAGCTATCGTGACAGAGAAAAAAGAGCCTTTGCTTAATCCGTGATTTTTTTTTCCTGTGAGGAGGCCATTACTGCTTCCAGAGGGTTGTCACTTCTATGTTGTGACGCCTGAACGTCCAGTCTGTGTGAGGAGCAGCTCTGGAAGCATGTGAATTTCCTGCTGGTTTCCACATTGCACACTTCTATCATATAGGTTATGCCTGAAAGGGGTTGTCCATTTACAGAAAATAAATCCTGGTCCCTGGACAGTTTGTTATAGAACAACTAATCTGTGCCTTATGCACCCTCCCCTGGTCTCGCACTTAGTCTCCGCTGCTCCCAGTATCTATTATTGACTTCAGCGCTCAATATCTGAGCTCCGCGGCTCTGTCCCGTTTATACAGTCACACCTACTAACGTTACTGGTGACATCATAGCGCTGCAGCCAATATCTGATACTGAGAGCAGTGGAGACGAAGCGCCAGACCAGGGAAGGGTGAATAAAGCTCAGTTTGCCTATACTATCACAAACTCCGTCCGGGGCCTGGGATTGGGATCAGCCCCTTTTAAGGGGTTACTCAGAGCCTAACAATTGATGATACAGGCATAGGATTTTTTTTATTTATTTATAGAGCACCATTAATTCCATGGTGCTGTACACGAGTTACAGTAGACAGACTAGTACAGAGGGAAGAGGGCCCTGCCCTTGCGGGCTTACATTCTATAGGATCATCACTTATATCCATCCCGGGGAGTTTTCGGTTGATCGGTGGGATGGCAGGCAGTGGACCCCCCACCAATCTCTTACTGGTGACTTATCCAAATAGGTTATGAATTATTAGGTCCTGGACAAACCTGTGAACGCTCCAGACAGAGGTCTATGTAGTGCATGGCTCCTTGGCGTTACATTATGTGCACAGCCTCAGACTCTGTGTACACAGGGCATAGTTTGGAGGACTTCACTGGAGGTTACTTTTCAGTCACCAGCTGCATAATTGCCCTCTTACCCAGGAAACCTTTTTTTCTTTTCTTTTTCTCCTGTGGTTGGCTTTTATTTCTTTTTTTATAGCTATCCACTTTCTCCCAATATATTGTGCACTTATGCTTTTTTTCTGCTGTGTTAGTAATACATCCATGTGCTGCCATCTCTTGTTTCTTCAGTGTCATTCGTCTGATCATGCAGTATCTGAAAGAAAACAGTTTGCACCGCACATTGGCAACATTACAAGAGGAGACTACCGTGTCACTAAACACAGTGGACAGTATAGAGAGCTTTGTGGCAGACATTAACAGTGGCCATTGGGATACAGTGTTGCAGGCGATCCAATCTCTTAAATTGCCGGACAAGACTCTTATTGACCTATATGAACAGGTAAGGAGGTTTTCTTTGTACGGGATGTATTTTCTACCTCAAATAGATTAAATTTCTTCAACCGTCATGAACACAGGAGTTTGCAGTGCACTCCTGGGTTAATTATTTGTGGTGGGGATCATATCTCTAGCACTCTTGCATGCTGTATATTGATGTGTGTATACTCTCTCATTGCAGGTTGTCCTGGAATTGATTGAGCTCCGTGAGCTGGGAGCTGCCAGATCTCTTCTGAGACAGACTGACCCCATGATCATGTTAAAGCAGACCCAGCCTGAAAGATACATACATCTTGAGAACCTCTTGGCTAGATCTTATTTCGACCCCCGGGAGGTAAGATTCATATTGTTCTCTGTTACAAAATCTACCAAATACAAGGCATTGATTGTATAAGGAATAGTTAACAGAACTGATTATGTCTAATGCAGTTGTGGCGTAAATGAAAAGTGAACAAGCCCTTTAAGGGGCATAAATGACATTTTGATCACTTTTTAGGGCTGTTTTTGTTTTTTTTTGGGGGGGGGGGGGATTGCAATGTCTGAAAGGAGCAAATCATTTTCTTTCTTATTGATGTGCAATTTACTGTTTCTGTAGCTTTATTTTGAAAGATCAGACCTTTTTGGGGGAGATAATGATATCAAATATTTAAAAAAAATGTTAAAATGTATCTGTTTTAAGTGGGGGTTATAACTATATAAAAAAAATTCACTTTTTTTTCGAGGGATTTTAACTGTTTTATTGCATATACTGCAAAGTCACAGTATTGCAATATATAGCAAAATTGTGGTTCTCCTATGGCACTCAGCCTGTGCCTGAGCTTCACTGGAGAACCAAGATGGCAGTTACGGAGGCCTTCAGCAAGCTCCTTGCGGCTATGGTAATCCATCGGTTCTCTGCGGGCATGTTACATGGTGGGGTGATGAAAGCAATGACGTTATTTAAATGTCACTGTCAAAGATTCAGCGCTGGAGTGGCGCTTTAAATGTAAGCCTCCTTGTCATATACTCCCCTTCTGGAGGCTACACCCTTTACCAACACAGCTCTGGTTCCGCGGCGCTATCTTGTGACTATAACTTCTGACTGGCCAGAAGTTACGTCACAGGCGCTCAATGCTGCATAGATCAAAGCCAGCTCCTTTTGTTGCAGTTACAGGCAGATGCCTGTTACAGTATATCACAAAAGTGAGTGCACCCCTCACATTTTTGTAAATATTTTATCTTTTCATGGGACAACAATGGAGATATATTTTGATACAATTTAAAGTATTAAGTTCTCTAACATCCACCAACTGAATTATGAAAAATATAATGGAAGGGGATACCAGTGGCTCCTGTAAAACTCTAGTGAATTCCATGCCCAAAAGTTAAAGGAAATCTTTCAGCAGGTTTTTGCTAAGTAACCTGGAGCTAGCATGCTGTAAGGGTTAATGCAGACAGTTCAGGCAAACCTGCTTTGTCACACTCCAATCTTTTGTTTATGTGCTATGTTTGTGTAAGCAGCAGGACCCTTATCATTACAGGACTAAAAATTCATGTGCCTGTCAGTCTGGCACACCCCCTGTCGTGACTGACACCTTGCTGCCAATATACAATCTCTATAGAGAGCCTGATGTGGGGAGGACAGCTCTCTCAGCTCTGCTACATGACTAAATCTAAAAATTCTGATTGTATCAGAACGGCTTTACCAGTAATCTAAGTGATACATCGATGGCATCAGAATCTCCTTTCCTACGTTATGCTGTTCTCAAATGAGGTAGCAAAAACCTGCTGACAAGATTCTCTTTAAAGCAGTGCTTAAAAATATTGGTGGCTACACAAAATATTGACAATTTGTCATTTTCACTTAGGGGTGTACTCCTTTTTGTTGCCAGCGATTAGACATTAATGGTTGTGTGAGTTATTTAGAGGGCACCAAATTTACACTGTTATACAATCTGTACACTGACTGCTCTACATTATATCAAAGTGTCATATCCTCTTTGTTGTCCCATGAAGAGATATAATCAAATATTTTAAAGTGTGAGGGGTGTACTCACTTTTCTGATATGCTGTATACAACACAGCCGAGATCTGCGATGAGAGGTTCACCTGCTGAGCAGATTCATGCTTTACTTATCGACTTTTGATGAAAATGTCCATTGTAGGTTATCAAAGGCTTGTCAGTTTTTGAACTATATCAAATAAAGTATTTCAAAAAGACAGAATGCAATTTTTTTTTTCAAAAAATGTATTTCACTTTTATACTTTTTCTGAAGTTGGATGATTTTATTTTGATTCGTGCAGGCATATCCAGATGGCAGCAGCAAAGAGAAAAGAAGAGCAGCCATAGCCCAAGCTCTTGCTGGTGAAGTGAGTGTGGTACCTCCATCTCGTCTCATGGCTTTGCTGGGGCAGGTAAGGAAATGACAAAAGCGTTAGTGTTAGGCCTAAGCCACACGGCGAGAAAATCTGTGCGAGTGGCGTGCGATAAAACATCGCATTTCACTCGGACCAATTCTAGCCTGTGTGTCAGTGCACATGAGCGATTATTTTCTCAGCCCTAATCGGACCGAGAAAACAATCGCAGCATGTTGTGATTGTAGTGCGAGACTCATTTCTCTCGCACCCATTCAAGTGTATGGGGTGAGAGAAAAATCGCACTGCACTCGCGGTACACCGGTATACCGCACGTGCAGAGCGAGACTCACAATAGCCGGCTACGGAGGAGAGAGGGAGAGAAATCCCTCCCTCTCCTCCTCTGTGCCAGCCCGCACTCCTGAGAGCCGGGCCGCCCCTCCTGAGCGCCGGGCCGCCCCCCCGCAGCTGAGGTCCGGTCGGACCGCAGTCGCAGGGATACTAGCATGACACTCAGCTCCTGCTGTGCTGCCAGCGTGAGCCGAGTGTCATGCGAGCATCGCAGTAGTGCCTCGTGTGGCCCCGGCCTTAAACTAGACATGGACCCTGTTCGGCAGCTATAATGAACGGCTTCCGTGTTTCTGGGAAAACTTTCCATTAGATTTTGGAGTGTATCTGTGGACGTTTCTGCTCATTCAGTAAAAAGAACAGTTACGGGCTTATGCACTTATGTTTGATGAGGAGATCTGGTTTGCAGTGCAGATTACAATTCATTCCAAAGATCTTCAGTGTGGTTGAGATCAGGGCATTAATTGGCCGTAGATTGTGCACAGGGGCACAGTCATGCAGAAATAAGGGGAGAATTTTCCTCAAATTGTTGCTATAAACTTGGAAGCATGCAGTTGTCTAAAATATCCTCTATTTTGTAGTATTAGCATTACCAGTCACTTGAAATGAGAAGTTTAGCCCAAACCATGAATTTATACCATACCAATATCCCTCCTCCACCAGATTCTACAGTAGATCACCTACTAGGTGTTCTTCATACATCCACCATACAGATTTGAGCATCAGACTACCAGATGGTGACTTGTGTCAGTCCAGATAGCACTCTTCCACTATGTAGATTCCAGTTCCAGCATGTCTTACGCCAGGAGAAGAAGAAAGGTGTTATATCTCTGATGTAGTAGTTCAGGCATAAAAACAGTGCACGCTTTGTTTCACAAATGAGATCTCTTTTCCAGGCTTTAAAATGGCAGCAGCATCAGGGACTGTTACCTCCAGGAATGACCATTGATTTGTTCCGTGGTAAAGCGGCTGTGAAGGATGTAGAGGAAGAAAAGTTCCCCACTCAACTGAGCAGACACATAAAGGTAAAGTAATGAATATATTTTGCAATTTCTCCACGATGTGTAAGTAAAGTCCACTGTGTTTCTTACAGCCTGAGTATTGCATCTCCGCAGCTCATGAACACAAAAAAACTGCAGCTGATAAAAATGCAAAGAAAAGCCACATGTACAGTGGTGCTTAAAAGTTTGTGAACCCTTTAGAATTTTCCATAATTCTGCATATAAATTTCACTTAAAACTACATGACATTTTTCACAAGTTCTAAAAGTAGATAACTACCGTATTTTTCGGACTATAAGACGCACCGGACCATAAGACGCACCCTGGTTTTAGAGGTGCAAAATAGGAAAATGAAAATTTTAAGCAAAAAATGTGTTCATGAAACACCTGTTATGGGGTGAGGATCTGCTGCTGACACTGTTATGAGGTAATGTCCCCAAATTCTCTACTAAGGTACCCCATCTTGGTAATGATCCTCCTGCCTTGTATATGATCCCCATCCTTGTGTATATGTCCCCCATCTTGATAAATACCCCCATCCTGCGATATGGCCCCATCCTGGTATATGGCCTGCATCCTGTGGCACAGAAAAAAAAATGTTTCTACTCCCCTTTCCTCACTCCCTGCAGCATCGCTCGTCTTCCTGTCAGTGCCAGCAGCAGCGCCGCTGACCTGTGCGGAGCTGGTCACCATTCCCTGCAGCATTGCTTGTCCTCCTGTCTGCCGGCTCGCTGATGTGTGTGGAGAGCGGTGCACTCAGGGATGACGTCATCGCTGTGCGCACCGCTAGTCTCCACACACAGCAGCGGGCCGGCAGACAGGAGGACATCGCGATGCTGCAGGGACTGGTGAGTATACCGTACTTATTCACTGCCCATCATCAGCGCGGGGGGCAGTGAATATAGCCACACATGATCACTCTAGGCTGTAGTTGCCAGGGGTGATCACACGGGCCGGCTGTTTAGCATGCGCACACCCCCCCCCGCCCATCATCCCACCCATCTGTCAGCGTCGGCTTCAGTGCTGAGAGATGATGGGCGGGAGGATGCATGCATATGAAATAAGCGGGCCGATGTGGTCACGGCAGGCACTGCTACAGCCTGTGCATGCTGCCGATGACCCGCTCCACCGCAGCACCCTCATTCCCCGCAGCCATGACCTACATTCAGACTATAATATGCACCCCCCACTTTCCCCCAACATTTGGGGGAAAAAAGTGTGTTTTATAGTCTGAAAAATACGGTAGAACCAAATCGAACAAATAAGTTATATATTAGACTTTTCTTTATCGTTCCTTTTGGGAGACCCAGACCATGGGTGTTTAGCTTCTGCCTCCGGAGGACACACAAAGTACTACACTTAAAAGTGTAGCTTCTCACTCTGAGCTTATACACCCCCTGGTAGCCAGTCCTAGCCAGTTTATCGCTTTGTGTTCAGGAGGTCATACATCCACACATGCATTCTCATCTGATTGTTTGACTTTTGGAAAGAGTTTGAAGAAAAGCGGGTCCATGTCTGGACTCCCGGCATGTCCCTTCTCACCCCACTGTGTCGGCGGTGTTGTTAAGGTTGATTTACAAGGCTGAAGCCTTACATGCCGCGCTCCTTCACCATCCCTTCTGGGCTCTGGCTTGAAGTGGGAGCCAGCACGGTCTCCATGCCTGGCAGGAGTCCGGTCTCCATCCACAGCCCCTTGAGGATTCTGTTGGACCAGAGCAATCATCCCCAGGGACATGGCCCTGCGTCTCAGCAGCTAAGTACCTGAGACGTTTATGTTGGGGGTCCCGGTTCTTTATTGTAAGGGGAGAGTATGCTGTATGTGATTGTTTTTAACTTTTCCGGCGGGTTCTCCAGCTTTTGCCCGAGTACCGCGCCGATGGTGCCTGCTTGTCGGCCTCGCCGCTTAAATTTAGGCCCTGGCTTCGCCGGAGGCCTAGTTTCGTTTTCCTGCCCTCTCATGTCACTCATGCTGGGGGACAGGTTCGGCTCCTCCCGGCGGCCGTTCTACACAGGGGAGGGACACTCCCCACTGCTGGGGCGTCTCTATAGCCCTCCAGTTCCCGCTCTTTTATAGGAACGCCCATAGTCCCGCCCCCTCTCTTCGCTCCGGCGGCCATTTCTCAGGCAGAGTTCACTCTGCTCTGGGACATCCTGCATTCTGCATCTCTGCTGAGGTGCTGCGCTGGGGGACCGGGCTTCGGGATCTGGAGGGCACACAACACCGCGCTCAGCGGTCTGGTAAGCCACAGCCGGTCTCCGGTTGTGGACCTCTGTATATTCTCCCTGGGGTTCATTCTCTGCAAAGCCCCCACTCCAGCAGCATGTCTCACACAAGGAGCAAGGCTCCAAAGCTTTATTCTGCATGCACTGCATGTAAGCTCCTGCTGCCTGAGCCGAGCATTTATCCACACTGTGATGGTTGCTCTAACTTGGCGGTGCCACAGCCTGGAGTCTCACCCCCAGTGGTCTCTCAGGCTGCTGCTGCACCTGTGATTGAACCCCCGGCCTGGGTAGAGTCCTTTTCTAGGTCCATATCCCAGTCATTTGCTGAGTCCATGGGACTTTTGTCCAGGACTTTGATGAATATGCATCAGCCCCCCTCACAGGGTGCCTCTAATACTCTTGACAGAGGACTCCTATCCTCTGACCTCCGTCCATCAGAGCTCACAGAGGATTCATCATCTGATCCCAGACCCCGTCCTTCTAAGAGAAGGCGCAGGGTTTCCTCCCCCTCCCCATCCCACGGCTCTGTCTCAAGAGCTGACTCTCAAGATGAGGAGGATGACCTCACTGGGGGCTCGGAGGCTATGTATCCCATCGATTTCTCTGAGGGTGACTCAGATCTTAGTGATTTGATTGCTTCTATTAATTCTGTGCTGGATCTCAATCCGCCAGTGTCAGAGGAGCAACTCTCTTTGGCAGAAAAACATCAGTTTACCTCGCCTAAGAGAGTGAAGAGTGTGTTCTTTAACCACTCCAGTTTTCAGACCGCTGTGACCAAACCCAGGGCCTGCCCTGACAAATGCTTTCCAAAGCGTGGTTCTGATGACCGGTTTCCATTTCCACCTGAGGTGGTCAAGGAGTGGTCTCACTCCCCAAAGGTAGACCCTCCAGTGTTTAGGCTATCAGCCCGGACCGTTGTCTTGGTGGCTGACGGCACCTCACTTAAGGATTCCACTGACCGTCAGATTGACCTTCTGGCCAAATCTGTGTATGAAGCTGCGGGGGCCGCGTTTTCCCCGACTTTTGCAGCAGTGTGGGCTCTCAAAGCCATCTCTGCTTCTCTAGAGGAGATGCATTCCCTCACCAAGGAATATATGCCTGAGATGGTTACCTTAACTGCTCAGGCTTCAGCTTTTTCATCTTATGCCATGTCTGCCATGCTAGAGGCTGCTCACCGCACTGCGGTGGCTTCAGCTAATTCTCTTGTTATCCGCAGGATTTTGTGGCTTCGAGAGTGGAAGGCAGATGCTTCTTCCAAGAAGTTTCTTGCTGGGCTCCCTTTTGCTGGTTCACGGCTGTTTGGTGAACAGCTGGATGAAATCATTAAAGAGGCTACTGGCGGGAAAAGTACTTCCATGCCACAAACCAAAACCAGGAAACCCGCCCAGGGTAGGAATCAATCGAGGTTTCGTTCCTTTCGTTCCTCCAACTGGTCATCCTCTAAGCCTTCCGCCTCGTTCGCTAACTCAGCCAAGGATCAGAAATCCAACTGGCGCCCAAAAGCGCGTCCACAGAAGACCGCAGGAGGTTCTGCCACTAAGGCAGCTTCCTCATGACTCTCGGCCCGCTCCAGCCACGTCCTTAGTCGGTGGCAGGCTCTCCCACTTTGGCGACGCTTGGTTAAAGCAAGTCTCCGATCAGTGGGTGAGAGACATCATATCTCACGGCTACAGGATAGAATTCTCTTCCAGCCCTCCAAACAGATTTTTTTCTCTCAACTCCCCCCTGCTCCAAGGCCGCCGCCTTCTCGCAGGCCGTGGCGTCCTTGCAGGCAAACGGAGTGATTGTCGTAGTTCCCGCTCAGGAACGGTTCAGAGGTTTTTTCTCAAATCTCTTCCTAGTTCCAAAAAAGGACGGTACCTTCCGGCCCATCCTGGATCTCAAGCTTCTCAACAAGCATGTCCGGGTGCGGCATTTTCGCATGGAGTCTCTGCGATCAGTCATTGCCTCCATGACCCAAGGGGAGTTCCTGGCGTCCATCGAATCCACTCTGACTCCGACTCAGAGTCTCACGTACCTAGGGATGCAGTTCGAGACTTTGCCGGCACTTGTGAAGTTGCCCTTAATCAAACAGCAGTCTCTCCGGCTAGCGGTGTGCTCTCTCCTGAGGCCCCGCCGTTATTCCCTCAGGCGCCTGATGCAGGTGCTGGGTCAAATGGTGGCTTCCCTTTGCCCAGTTCCATCTGCGTCCTCTGCAGCTTGACATTCTCCGCTGTTGGGACAAGCAGCCTTCCTCCTTACAGAGGTTAGTGGCTCTGTCGCCACGGACCAGGACCTCTCTTCAGTGGTGGCTTCGACCCCTCTCCCTGTCCCAAGGGCGCTCCTTCCTGGCTCCGTCCTGGGTGATTCTCACCACGGATGCCAGCCTATCCGGCTGGGGAGCGGTACATCTCCACCACAGAGCTCAGGGCACTTGGACTCCGTCCGAGTCAGCCCTTTCAATCAATGTGCTGGAAACCAGAGCTGTGCTTCTAGCTCTCCTAGCTTTTCACCACCTGTTGGCGGGCAGACACATTCGAGTCCAGTCAGACAACGCGACAGCGGTTGCCTACATCAATCACCAAGGCGGGACACGCAGCCGCCTGGCAATGTTGGAGGTCCAACGCATTCTTCAATGGGCGGAGGACTCCAAGTCCACCATATCCGCAGTCCACATCCCTGGCGTAGAAAACTGGGAGGCAGATTATCTCAGCCGTCAATCCGTGGACGGTGGCGAGTGGTCTCTTCACCAGGCAGTGTTTCAGTCAATCTGCCGCAAGTGGAGCACTCCGGACGTGGACCTAATGGCATCCTGTCACAACAACAAGGTTCCGGTTTACGTGGCTCGCTCCCACGATCCTCAGGCCTTCGCCGCGGACGCTCTGGTTCAAGACTGGTCCCAGTTTCGTCTGTCCTACGTCTTTCCCCCTCTAGCTCTCTTGCCCAGAGTCCTGTGCAAGATCAGAATGGAGGGCCGTCGAGTCATCCTCATTGCACCGGACTGGCCCAGGCGAGCTTGGTATCCGGACCTGCTCCAACTGTCCGTGGAGATGCCGTGGCATCTTCCGGACTGTCCAGACCTGCTCTCGCAAGGTCCGTTTTTCCGCCCGAATTCTGCGGCACTCAAATTGACGGCGTGGCTCTTGAGTCCTGGATTTTGACGGCTTTTGGTATTCCTCCTGAGGTCATCTCCACTATGACTCGGGCCCGTAAGTCTTCCTCCGTCAAGATCTATCATAGGACTTGGAAAATTTTCCTGTCCTGGTGTCGCTCTTCCAGCCATTCTCCTTGGCCATTTTCGTTGCCGACCCTTCTGTCTTTTTTACAGTCCGGTCTGCAGCTAGGACTGTCCCTCAACTCTCTCAAGGTACAAGTCTCAGCTCTATCAGTGCTGTTCCAGCGGCGTCTCGCCCGGCTGGCTCAGATCCGCACCTTCATACAAGGTGCGTCTCACATCATTCCGCCTTATCGGCGGCCCTTGGATCCCTGGGACTTTAACTTGGTCCTCACGGTATTGCAGAAACCCCCCTTTGAGCCTCTTAGGGAGGTTTCTTTGTATCGTCTTTCTCAAAAGGTGGCCTTTCTAGTTGCCATAACTTCTCTCAGGAGAGTCTCTGATTTGGCTGCGCTCTCCTCGGAGTCACCTTTTTTGGTTTTTCACCAAGACAAGGTAGTTCTCCGTCCGACCCCGGACTTTCTTCCTAAGGTGGTCTCTCCCTTCCACCTTAACCAGGATATTTCCTTGCCTTCCTTCTGTCCGGCCCCTGTTCATCGCTTTGAGAAAGCGCTGCATACTCTAGATCTGGTGCGTGCTCTCCGGATTTATGTGTCTCGCACCGCTGCGCTTAGGCGGTGCACCTCTCTTATTGTGCTAACCACAGGGCGGCGCAAGGGTCTCTCTGCTTCTAAGCCGACCTTGGCCCGTTGGATTAGATCGACCATTTCTGGTGCCTACCAGAGTACTCAGGTGCCTCCCCCGCCGGGGATCAAAGCACACTCGACCAGAGCTGTCGGTGCCTCTTGGGCTTTTAGGCACCAGGCTACGGCTCAACAAGTCTGTCAGGCTGCCACTTGGACTAGCCTGCATACCTTTTCGAAGCACTACAAAGTGCATGCTTATGCTTCGGCAGATGCGAGCTTGGGCAGACGCATCCTTCAGGCGGCTGTCACCCACTTGTGAAGTTAGGCTCCGCCTACTTCTTAGTTTTTTCTGTTTATTCCCACCCAGGGACAGCTTTGGAACATCCCATGGTCTGGGTCTCCCAAAGGAACGATAAAGAAAAAGAGAATTTTGTTACTTACCGTAAATTCTTTTTCTTATAGTTCCGTATTGGGAGACCCAGCTCCCTCCCTGTTGCCTGTTGGCAATTTTCTTGTTCCGTGTGTTATCACCGGCTGTTGTCGTGGACAGAGTCTCCGGTTGTTCCGGTTCTTACTCGGTTCTACTTGTGGGTGGCTATTCTCCTTCAGCTTTTGCACTAAACTGGCTAGGACTGGCTACCAGGGGGTGTATAAGCTGAGGGAGGAGCTACACTTTTAAGTGTAGTACTTTGTGTGTCCTCCGGAGGCAGAAGCTAAACACCCATGGTCTGGGTCTCCCAATACGGAACTATAAGAAAAAGAATTTACGGTAAGTAACAAAATTCTCTTTTTTATTGAGGAAAATGATCTAATATCACACATCTGTGAATGGAAACCATATGTGAACCTTTGTTTTCAGTATCTTATGTAACTCCTTTATGCTGCAGTGATGGAATCTCAACCTTTCTGGTAATTGTTGATTAGTCCTATACATCGGCTTAGAGGAAATTTAGCCCATTCCTGTCTATAAATCATCTTCAACTCAGTTCTCTGAATATTTTTTAGAATACACGCTCTCCCCACTTAAACAATGTAAAAAAATGATCCCTGTTCCAATACGCATTCTTATTGTCAGCTATGTGGCTGGAAGAGTCTATTGTTCCACCTAGAAGTAATAAATGTACTGCAGCTTTCTTCAATGAAAACTATCTATTGTACATTGTTACATGTATAATTAAGTGGCTTATCATTTGTGTAAGGTTTTGGTTTTTTGTTTTTGTTTTTTTTTTAATTGAAATGTATAGTTTACTCTTTGCTTTTACAGTTTGGTCAGAAATCGCATGTTGAATGTGCACGCTTTTCACCTGATGGCCAGTATTTGGTGACCGGCTCAGTGGATGGATTTATTGAGGTGTGGAACTTCACAACAGGAAAAATAAGAAAGGCAAGTACTTTGTATATAAAAGAAATGTGTGCTTTATTAACATATGGAAATAAATGTGGGGCTGTGGTCACATCTCGTGATTGAAATATTGTAAATGAGGGGTGCTCACACTGCTGCCTGCACTGCATCTAGTTGTTACCACTGTAGAGATGAACAGACACAGATGACCGCACAGGCAGTGTCTATCACAGTGTGTCTTCTGCATTCCACTCCAGACATCTACCAAACACAGATTGATTCATCAGTCCACCTAGGCTGGCCCTTGCAGAATTACAGTATAGTGAATGGTTTTCTTCCATATTTGTTAAAGGGGTTGTCTCATTAAGAAGGTACATTTTAACAAATAGATCTTGTAATACAAATGAAAAAATGTATTAGTATTTAAAAATAATGTTCCTGTTCTGAGATTTTGTATATGTGTCCCTGTTATGTACTGTGTAATGGCAGTGTCTGACTGTACAGGGACACGGTCTGACCATACCACATCTCCTGGTCCGGGAAAGAAGCAAAAAAGTATGCAAACATTATAGCACAGGATCACAGCTCCTTCTTTCTGTGATGTAAAACCTTTTCCTGACAGTTTTAATAACAAGATCAAGTATTTTTGTCGCATCTCCAGTCCCTCAAGCTCATATTAAATAAAATCGGTGGCATAGGATTTTTCAAGTGCTATTGACCTCTTAATGTCACTGACTTGATTTATGATGAGCTCACAATGCTGGAGATGTGGCAGAAACGCGCACTTATGCAATATGAGACTGGCTGGAGTGTTTTACCTCACAGGCAGCAGAAGCTGTGATCCCATGCTGTCCTGTCTGTATACTCTTTCTCCCTCCCCTGCCCAGAAGGTATGGTATCATCAGACCACGTCCCTGTACGGTCAGACGCAGCCATTACACTGTACATAGCATATTTATAAGATTCTCTCACATTCTTTTTTTTTTTTTTTTTTTTTTTTAACACCCACCCAATTGTGTAATTTATTATTATCCCAAGATCTATTTCCTTAAAATGTAAATTGATTGTGGGGAAAACGTCTCTGAAGCAGACTCTTATAATGCAGTTCTGGACCGAGCAATGTGAAAAGCTGAAAATTGGAGGACATGGGCCATGTTGCTGCCTATGTATTTAACAAACCAACAACAAAATATGCAACCGCATAGAATAATTAAATCTTTATTAAGTAGATAAAAAAAAAAAATATTACAAAAGAATGTCTCAAAACAATGGTAACTCTTACTGTGTCATATAAAATGACCGGACATGACAGATTTTACATCTCATCTGGAGGCGGATCTGGATGTTGACTTGTTCCGGAGGTGAAATTACATGGACTATGCTTATTGGATCACGGCACTATAAAGAGGGATCTGAACTGGGTTTCTACCACTCCTGGAAGAAGCACTACAAATTATTACCGGCAATGACAAAACAATATTTCGAAAATGTTTGAAATGTTTGTACTGGGCTGCAGATTCATCGCTGAAGTAGTGGATATGACGAATCCCATAGATGAGTCTTGAGATACTCCACAATTACTGTTAAGAAAGTGTGGACTGCAACTGTGTCATGTCGTGAGCAATCACTGATTAGTTATTATTAGTCAATAACTTTTCATAAATAAAAAGGTTTATAGGTTTTTGATTATAATAGACATTGCTAGCAACAATACAACTCTGTCAGGGTACTTTCACACATCCGGCTTGAGCTCTGCGGCTCAATCCGGCTGTGCAAGCTATGCAACGGATGCGGTGAAAACACCGCATCCTTTGCATAAGTTTTTCCCTTGCGGCCCGTCCGGTTTTTGCCGCTTGCGGCATGCTACTGAGCATGCGCAGTGGCAAAAACCGCATGCTGCGGCCGGATGCGGTATTTGCCGCATCGCGCCGCATTCGGCTGCCATAGGCATGCATTGAGAGATGCGCCGCATCGGCCGAATGCGGCGCGATGCGTTTTTTTTTTGCCGCACGAAAAAACGTGCCAGGCAACGTTCTATCCGGCCGCCGTATCGGCTAAATCTGCCGCATGCGGCAAAAACCGGATGGAACGCAAGGCCATGCGGCACAATGCGGCACTAATTAAAGTATATGCAGGAAAATCGCAACCGGCAGCAAAAAAAACCGGTTGCGATTTTCCTGCAAAGTGCCGGATTGTGCCGCAGAAGAAAAACCGGATGTGTGAAAGTAGCCTAACACGTGATAAGAATCTGAAAATCAAACACAAAATCAATGCATTACGCGCATAAATAACACCATGTTCAGTGGCATTTTTCTTAAACTGAGACTCCAAAAAAAAAAAGAAAAAAAAAATGTGCTCTTTCTAATGATATCAGAATTAATATATTTTAGGGGTACTCTTTTTGAGAAATTTGACCTAAAAATAGGTAAAATTCGTTTTTTTAAGTTTATCATATGTGGGTGTGAATATTTCCACAAATACATATGCTTTGACCGTGATATTGCAGCAATGCAAAGTCATGTAGATGTTTGGTGTACAGGGCAAAGCACCAGTTACTATTGGTTTTTGGTCTTGAGTTATATATGGGCAAAGTTAGGCATAAATTTTATGCGAGGCGTTTTACAAGCTACTTTGACACAAAATTGCAGCCGATATATTGTTTTGTCATAGCCGGTAATAATTTTATCGTGTTTAGCAGCAAAAGTTGAGTTAGTATGCCAAATTTCAGCATCATAGCCAGTCTAGAACTCTAATGGCTATGTGCCAAAGTTTGCAAAATCCTCTTAGCTGAAGCCGCAGGCTTGGTGGAACCTCCAGTGAAAGGTCAACAGTGCCCAATGTATTTGAGATCTGGCCCTAAAAATTTACAGAACCTCTTTTCAAACAAACATGTACATCCTTATAAATTTTCAACAAAATCGGAGAAGGTCGAGTGGGGACGATTTTTAAAACTGGTCCACTTGATGTGGAATGACCCCTGTATCGGGTCCTCTGAAGCAACAGGGTCCTACTACACTATACAGCAGCTTCTGTGTGGATGATAACAGAGACTGTACATGCAGGTTCTTTATAAACCTGCGACTACACTTGTGTGACCTTTAACACAGGTGCCTATTTATATGCGGGGTTTTGTTGAATATCAGTACAGACTTAGGCTATCAGCTGCAGTTTACCACCACTGCACGGTGGACCCTGACCTTTGATAACTGTTTACCCTCACCCTTTACCATATCAGTAGGTCCATCCGTAACAGAGGGATCGGTTTTTTTTTGTCTTTTTTTTTTTAGACATTATTAGTTTTGTTTTTGTTTTTTTTTAAATACAAAAGATCTACTTAATTATCCTGATTTAATTATTCTATGCAGTTGCATACTTTGTTTTGGTTTGGGAAAGTGGTTCTTTTCCCAATTTTTGTTTGTGCAATTGGTGGTGTACCTATGTATTTATTGTAAAATTTCTATTTCCACCCAGAAGATCACGCAGTCATTTCTATGATCCCTTAAAGGGAATATGTCATCAGGTTTTTGCTCCCCCATCTCAGAGCAGCATAATGTAGAGACAGAGACCCTGATTCCACCGGTGTCACTTACTGAGCTGTTTGCTGTCATTTTGATAGTCAATGTTTTCTCTGCTGCAGATCTAGTTATACTACCTGCAGCAGGCCAAGTATTTTTCTAATAATCTCTTGCTGATTAAACAGTGTTTTTATCAAAACTACACTAAGCAGCCCAGTAAGTGACACACCGCTGGAATCAGGATCTCTGCCCCTACATTATACTGCTCTCAGATTAGGTGTCAGAAACCTGGTGACAGATTCCCATTCATTCTCAGGGATAAAGTTCTACATTGTAGCAAACCAAATATGTAACACTTAGTTTTCTGTTTTACTGTCTCTTTAGGACTTAAAATATCAAGCACAAGATAACTTCATGATGATGGATGATGCAGTGCTATGCATGTGCTTTAGTAGAGATACTGAAATGTTAGCGACAGGAGCACAAGATGGTAAAATTAAGGTACGATCATTTTACATAATCAGGTGACCTATTTTCTTTTTCTTTTACAGTATGCAAGGCAAATATAATATGTAGCAATAGGAAGGAAAACTAACTAAAGTTTCCATGTGCTGGCTCTTACCTTTTTTATTTTCTGGATGTTTGTATCGCTGAACCACACTTGGATGGTTGAATAACAGTATGAGTGCTGTTTCTATAACATGCTTTTATATTTCAGTGTATGGGGATCTACATTGCTGTGCAAAAGTTTTAGGCAGGCGTGAAAAAAAAATGCTTCTTTTACAAAACTAGAACTGTTAGTAGTGTTGTGTTTTTTTTTATGTTACCAAAATGCCAAGTGAATGAACAAGAGAAATCTAAATCAATATTTCGTGTGACCATCATTTACCTTCAATACAGTATGAGTTCTAGACACAGTTGTACACAGGTTTTAAAGGACCTCTACTAGGAGATTCTTCCAGACATCTTGGCAAACCGATTACAGATCTTGTGTGGATGTAGCCTTGCACAAAACATTCTCTTGGTAAAATGGTACACAGACTTGATGAGTGCAGGGCTATGTGAGTCATATCATGACTTCCAGGACTCTTCTACTTTACAATGCAGTTACTGTATTTTTTGCTTTATAAGACTCACCTGATTATAAGACGCACCCCCAAATTTGGTGAAGAAATAGAGAATTTTTTAATAAATGGAGTACGTCTTATAATGCCAGTGTCCGTCTAACAAATCATATAGGGTATATGTCCCTCATACCCCCCCCCATCCTAAAATTGGCCCGCTTAATCTGGATATGGTCACCTTATATAGAATATAGCCCCCTTGTGCTGGCACACATCCCCCAGTGATGCCACATGTCCCCTATGACTGGCACACGGCCCCCTGTGTTAGATATCGCCTCCATGCTGCTGCTTTTAGTAAAATAAACTCTTTCCTTACCTTCTCCAGCACTGTCTTCCCTCGTGTCTCCCTCCATGGGGGTTGAGCTCCTCCTGTCTCCTGCACTTCCTACTTCCTGGTTCTCGGTGCGGTCATTGGATCGGCAGAGCAGAGAAATATCTCTGTGTGCATGATCGCAGCGGCAGCAGGGAGACACGCAGGAGGAGGAGGTAAGTAAAGAGGTTGTTTTTTTTTTTTTATTATTATTTTACTATGGGCAGCAGCATGGGGGCCATAGCTAACACAGGGGTGCATGTGCGATCAAAGGGAGCACAGGCAGATATAATATGCGCCGCTCCCGCAGCCCGTCACCGCGGTGAGGTTTCAGCACCACGGTGATGGACAGCGGCTGTGCATATTATATGAGCGGGAGCAGGAGATCTCCCGCTGTAGCCTTCCCCAGCTCACCAGCCTCCCTCAGCCTCCAGCATGGCTCCAGAGCGGCCCCCACCTCCCCTGGACCCTGCCGTATATAATCCGTATATTCGGATTATAAGACGCACCCCTTACTTTCCCCCAAAATTTGGGGGAACAAAAGTGCGTCTTATAAAGCGAAGAATACGGTAGTTCTTTATGACATTGGCTTATTTCTCTTTGACATTGGAAAAAGTTCAGTGGTGTTGTCAGCTCAGGATTGACAGTAATAAGTGGGACCCAGCAACAGCCGTCTAGTAATCAGAAAAGTGTCTGACCAAAGGTGGTCTGCATGGAAGAATTGCAGCTAAAAGTAATACCTTCAACATGGAAACAAGGCTAAGACTGCACTATGCATGAAAGCATTGTAATTGAGTTTGCAGAAAACTGGCAGCAGGTGCTGTGGACTGATGGGTCAAAATGTGAAATATTTGGCATAACAGCAGTTTGTTTGCAAAAAGCGTTAGAGACAAATACAATAATGTCTGCAGGCAACAGTGAAGCTTGGTGGAGATTCCCTGCTAGTTTGGAGATGCATTTTAGCAAATAGAGTTGGGGATTTGTTCATGGGCAATGGTGTGCGCAGTGCTTAGAAATACCGGCAGATACTTATCCATCATACAATACCATTGCGGAGGCATCAGATTGGCGCTGAACGTTATTCCGCAGCAGGAAAATGATCCCAAACATTAAGAACTACCTTCTTTTAAAGAAGGAGTCCCGGAAGTGATATGGGTTTTACCAAGCGCTGATCTCAGCATTAGGGCACGCTTACAGTAGCATATAAATCGTACGAGTGCAATGTGAGAAAATCTCGCATTGCACTCAGCCCCATGTTAGACAATGCTGCAGCTCAGCTATTATATTATACTAGAAGGTGGCCCGATTCTACGCATCGGGTATTCTAGAATTTACGTATTGTGTAGTTCATGTATGATTTTTGATATATATATATATATTATATTATATTATATAATATAATGTTGTTGTGTGTAGTTACCAAGTGTTTGTGTAGGGCGCTGTACATGTTCTGGGTGTGACGGGGGGGTGAGAGCGGTGTTGTATGTGCGTTGCGTTGTTTGTGAAGCGCTGTGTGTCTGTAGCGTTGTGTGTGTTGCGCGGTTTGTGTGTGTGTGGTGTGTTTTGGGGGAGGTATGTTTTGTGCAATGTGTGGTGTGCGGTATGTGCGTATATTTGTGTGTGTCGCGGTGTTTGTGTGTTGGGTGTTGTGTGTGTGCAGCGTTGTCTGTGTGTGTGGGTGTCTGTGTAGGGCAGTTGTTTGTGGTTCCCAGTGTGTGTGTGTGTGTGTGTGTGTGGTGTGTTATGCAGTGTGCGCGCGCGCGTGTGTGTGTGTTGGGGGGAGGTGTGCACTTCCCATCGTGCTCCATCCCCCATGCAGCGCACCCCCCATCGTGCTCCATCTCCCATGCTGCGCACTCCCAAACGTGCTCCATCCGCCATGCTGTGCACTCCCAAACGTGCTCCATCCACCATGCTGCGCACTCCCAAACGTGCTCCATCCGCCATGCTGCGCACTCCCAAACGTGGTCCGTCCGCCATACTCCGCACTCCCCATCGTGCTCCATCCGCCATGCTGCGCACTCCCAAACGTGCTCCATCCGCCATGCTGCACACTCCCAAACGTGGTGCATCCGCCATGCTGCGCACTCCCAAACGTGCTCCATCCGCCATGCTGCGCACTCCCAAACGTGCTCCATCCGCCATGCTGCGCACTCCCAAACGTGCTCCATCCGCCATGCTGCGCACTCCCAAACGTGCTCCATCCGCCATGCTGCGCACTCCCAAACGTGCTCCATCCGCCATGCTGCGCACTCCCAAACGTGCTCCATCCGCCATGCTGCGCACTCCCAAACGTGCTCCATCCGCCATGCTGCGCACTCCCAAACGTGCTCCATCCGCCATGCTGCGCACTCCCAAACGTGCTCCATCCGCCATGCTGCGCACTCCCAAACGTGCTCCATCCGCCATGCTGCGCACTCCCAAACGTGCTCCATCCGCCATGCTGCGCACTCCCCATTGTGCTGCATCCCCCATGCTGCACCAGCATCAGCCTCTCTGCCCGCAGCATCAGCCTCTCTGCCCGCAGCATCAGCCTCTCTGCCCGCAGCATCAGCCTCTCTGCCCGCAGCATCAGCCTCTCTGCCCGCAGCATCAGCCTCTCTGCCCGCAGCATCAGCCTCTCTGCCCGCAGCATCAGCCTCTCTGCCCGCAGCATCAGCCTCTCTGCCCGCAGCATCAGCCTCTCTGCCCGCAGCATCAGCCTCTCTGCCCGCAGCATCAGCCTCTCTGCCCGCAGCATCAGCCTCTCTGCCCGCAGCATCAGCCTCTCTGCCCGCAGCATCAGCCTCTCTGCCCGCAGCATCAGCCTCTCTGCCCGCAGCATCAGCCTCTCTGCCCGCAGCATCAGCCTCTCTCCTCCCAGCATCAGCCTTTTCTGTCCCCAGCATCAGCCTTTTCTGTCCCTAGCATCAGCCTCTCTCCTCCCAGCATCAGCCTCTCTCCTCCCAGCCTACCCCAGCCTCAGCCTCCCCCAGCATCAGCCTCTCTCCTCCCAGCATCAGCCTCTCTCCTCCCAGCATCAGCCTCACTCCTCCCAGCATCAGCCTCACTCCTCCCAGCATCAGCCTCACTCCTCCCAGCATCAGCCTCTCTCCTCCCAGCATCAGCCTCTCTCCTCCCAGCATCAGCCTCTCTCCTCCCAGCATCAGCCTCTCTCCTCCCAGCATCAGCCTCTCTCCTCCCAGCATCAGCCTCTCTCCTCCCAGCATCAGCCTCTCTCCTCCCAGCATCAGCCTCTCTCCTCCCAGCATCAGCCTCTCTCCTCCCAGCATCAGCCTCTCTCCTCCCAGCATCAGCCTCTCTCCTCCCAGCATCAGCCTCTCTCCTCCCAGCATCAGCCTCTCTCCTCCCAGCATCAGCCTCTCTCCTCCCAGCATCAGCCTCTCTCCTCCCAGCATCAGCCTCTCTCCTCCCAGCATCAGCCTCTCTCCTCCCAGCATCAGCCTCTCTCCTCCCAGCCTGCATCAGCCTCTCTCCTCCCAGCATCAGCCTCTCTCCTCCCAGCCTGCATCAGCCTCAGCCTCCCCCAGCATCAGCCTCTCTCCTCCCAGTATCAGCCTTTTCGGTCCCCAGCATCAGCCTCTCTCCTCCCAGCCTGCATCAGCCTCAGCCTCCCCCAGCATCAGCCTCTCTCCTCCCAGTATCAGCCTTTTCGGTCCCCAGCATCAGCCTCTCTCCTCCCAGCCTACCCCAGCTTCAGCCTCCCCCAGCATCAGCCTCTCTTCTCTCAGCCTCCCCCCTCCCAGCCTTCCCCAGGATCAGCCTCTCTCCTCCCAGCCTACCCCAGCCTCAGCCTCCCCCAGCATCAGCCTCTCTCCTCCCAGCATCAGCCTTTTCTGTCCCCAGCATCAGCCTCTCTCCTCCCAGCCTCCCCCAGCCTCCCCCAGCCTCAGCCTCCCCCAGCCTCAGCCTCCCCCAGCCTCAGCCTCCCCCAGCCTCAGCCTCCCCCAGCCTCAGCCTCCCCCAGCCTCCGCCTCCCCCAGCCTCAGCCTCCCCCAGCATCAGCCTCTCTCCTCCCAGCATCAGCCTTTCTCTTCCCAGCATCAGCCTCTCTCCTCCCAGCCTACCCCAGCCTCAGCCTCCCCCAGCATCAGCCTCTCTCCTCCCAGCATCAGCCTCTCTACTCCCAGCATCAGCCTCTCTCCTCCCAGCATCAGCCTCTCTCCTCCCAGCCTACCCCAGCCTCAGCCTCCCCCAGCATCAGCCTCTCTCCTCCCAGTATCAGCCTTTTCGGTCCCCAGCATCAGCCTCTCTCCTCCCAGCCTACCCCAGCCTCAGCCTCCCCCAGCATCAGCCTCTCTCCTCCCAGCATCAGCCTCTCTCCTCCCAGCATCAGCCTCTCTCCTCCCAGCATCAGCCTCTCTCCTCCCAGCCTACCCCAGCCTCAGCCTCCCCCAGCATCAGCCTCTCTCCTCCCAGTATCAGCCTTTTCGGTCCCCAGCATCAGCCTCTCTCCTCCCAGCCTACCCCAGCCTCAGCCTCCCCCAGCATCAGCCTCTCTTCTCTCAGCCTCCCCCCTCCCAGCCTCCCCATCCCAGCCTTCCCCAGGATCAGCCTCTCTCCTCCCAGCCTCCCCCAGCACGCCGTGCTCCTCTGCCGACACTCACAGATCCGATCGCATACACTCACACACACACCCGATCGCATACACTCACACACACACACCCGATCGCATACACACACACACACACACACACACACACCCGATCGCATACACTCACACACATTGACGATATTACACATACGCGCTCACACTCTTAACATCCGGAGATACCACATGCTTCTGGCCATGTGATCCTCCGGCAGGTCCTGGAAGCTCACAGCACAGTATCGCCGCCGAGAAGCAAGCGATATCCCAGGATGTTGTGAGTGTGTGGATGTGATGTGATGTGTGTGTGAGGTGTGTGTGAGAGTGAGTGTGATCTGATGTGTGTGTATGTGTGTGTGTGTGTGCTGTTATGTGTGTGCGTGTGTGTATGTTCCGCCGCTGCAGGACCTTGATGCGCTGGTAACTGCTACCATGGTTACCAGCGTATCTCGTCCCCCGCTCGCACGGGAGCCCACACCAGCATACGCCGGCCAGCCCCAGCAATGCGAGGGTATGTGTCGGCTGGTTTGGCGGCGTACGCTGATGTGGGCTCCCGGGGGTACAGTACTCACCTGGGAGTCGTGGCTCCGTGACCGTGTCGGTTCGGGGAATGCATGGGGGGGGCGGGGCCAGAGCTAGCGTGCATTGCGTGAGGGGGGCGGGGCGGGGCCGAGTTGCCAATGCCTGCAGGGTGCCGGGACGAGAGGCCAATCTGTGGGGGGGGCGGAGCCTGGGCGAGCGGCCGGCCAATCCGTGTGGGGGCGCAGCCTGGGCGAGCGGCCAATCCATGCGGGGGGGCGGGGCCATGGCGAGCCCAGCGGCCAATCAGCTTTGTGTCACCGTAAGGACACAATTTTGGAGCAAGACAGACAGACACAGACAGAATAAGGCAATTATATATATATATATATATATATATATATATATATATATAGATTATATATAATATATATATATATATATATAATATAAATATTTTTTTCCCTCCTTTTCTGCCCTAAACAGACTAAGGAAAAAAAAATCGCAGCATGCTGTGATTTTCTACAAGATCCGTGTCACTCGCACCCATTCAAGTGAATGGGTGAGAGAGAAACATCGGACTGCATTTGGATGTTATCCCAGTGCAGTGCGATATACGCGCAGGCTGACTATGGAGGAGATGGGCGGATTAACCCCTCCTTCTCCTCCGCAGCGCCTGCCCTCAGCTTCGCAGCGGTGACCCGATTGCAAGATCCGGTCACAGTCGCATGACACTCGGCTCACGCTCGCAGCAGAGCCTGAGCCGGGGGTCATTAGCATATCACATCCGTTGCTCTTGCATCGGATGCCATACCATAATGTGACTCCAGCCTTATAGTCTTTCTGGTATTGTAGAGACATGATAATTTTCACAAGCCTTCATCGACAGAAGATCTGTGATTAGTTCTCCAAGATGTTTGGAAGAACCTCCCTGTCAATTTTCCTTTAAAACCTGTTTGCAAGTGTACAGAGAAGAATTAATTTTTAATGCTGTTTTGAAGACAAATATTGATGTAACTTTAAATTTCTCCATTCGTCATTCACTTTACTGATTGCTAAGAATTAAACTATGAAGTTCTATTTTTGAAAGCATTCTTACTTTGCAGCCATTTTTCCACGTGTGCTGTTAACTCTTGCACAGTACTGTGTGTCCCACATATATGCAGTAGAACTTTCTTTATAATGAACCTTATAACACAGACTCGACGCCGGCTCATGAAAATCATGTTTTGCCCACAGGGGCATGATAACATAAAAAGAGGGATGGCCTTATTAGCATAGGAACAGCTAAGTTTATAAATGCATTTTTATACATTGATTTTAGTAAGCGGCATTATAAACAGCTGGTTAGGCAGGGAATTTTGGTATACACATGTGAATGCTGCTATGTTGGAGGGCATAAAGGATCTGAATGGTTCCCTTTAAGAACAATAAACAAAGTATCACCTGTCCATTACAGTGTAGTTCAAATGTGAGTGGGATAAGGATACTGCAGCTACTTATATAAATCACTTAAACCTATATGTATGTATACAATAGGGATACTTGAGCACCAACTGGTCAGTACTATGTAATATGCTGGGTTACAGAACTGAACAATGAGTGTAAACGTGACAGTAGATTGCAGCATAACACATAGGTAAAATGCTATAATATGTGTCAAATTGCCTGTAGTAGGGACACGGTGCTTATCTTCCAACCTCCACCTGCGTTTTGCATACTATTGGAGGTCTGGAGGAAAGTGCGTGTAATATAGAAGACTAGGAGCTGAACATTTTTTGGGTCATATGATAGATATGGTTTTATTTTGCCTTCTCAGGTGTGGAAAATTCAGAGCGGCCAGTGTTTGAGGAGGTTTGAACGTGCTCACAGTAAAGGTGTCACGTGCCTTAGTTTCTCAAAAGACAGCAGTCAGATCCTCAGTGCTTCATTTGACCAGACTATCAGGTGAGCGACTGTTTTCCAGCTTTCAACCCCCTAACAACACTATTCTAATGCGGGCGTCACATGGGACGATCTATCGGGCGATATGTTGTTGGGGTCACAGTTTTTGTGACGCACATCCGGCATTGTTTGCGACGTCGTCCCGTGTGACACCTACGAGTGACTCCGAACAAGCGCAAATCGGTTACAAATCGTATATCGCTTACACGTCGTTTATTTTTAAAAAATTGTTTATTCGTCTTTGCGCTGGTTGTTCATCGTACCCAGGGTAGCACACGTCGCTCCGTGTGACACCCCGGGAACGATGATCACCGCTTACCTGCGTCCTGCCGGCAATGCTGAAGGAAGGAGGTGGGCGGGATGTTTACGTCCCGTGCATCTCCGCCCCTCCGCTTCTATTGGCCGGCCACTGTGTGACGTCGCTGTGACGCCGAACTTGCCTCCCCCTTCAGGAAGTGGATGTTCGCCGCCCACAGCGGCGTCGCTCAGCAGGTAAGTACGTGTGACGGCAGTTTAACGACTTTGTGCGCCACGGGCAACTAATTGCCCGTGACGCACAAACGACGGGGGTGGGTACGATCGCACGATAGATCGTACCATGTGACGCCCGCTTAAAATTCACAAAGTAAAACCACAATGCCACTACTTATTCACAAATGCAGCGTTCATACTATGAATGCAGTAGTAAAATATATGCATACTAGCTGTAGTACCCGGGCGTTGCCCGGGATAGTAACTATTTCTCTGTCTCTCTCCCAGTCTGTATCTGTCTGCCTCTTTCCCTGACTGCTTCTGTCTGTCTCTCCCAGTCTGTCTCTTGGTCTGTCAGTCTTTGTCGGTCTGTCTTTCTCTGTCTTTCTCTGTCTGCTTCTGTTTGTCTCTCTCTCTGTCTCTCTCTATCACTCTGTGTGTCTGTCTCTCTGTGTGTGTCTGTCTCTCTGTGTGTGTCTGTCTCTCTGTGTGTGTCTGTCTCTCTGTGTGTGTCTGTCTCTCTGTGTGTGTCTGTCTCTCTGTGTGTGTCTGTCTCTCTGTGTGTGTCTGTCTCTCTGTGTGTGTCTGTCCCCCTATCTATCTTTGTTTGTCTCTGTCTCTTTCCCTGTGTGCCTTTTTTCTCTGTCTGTGCCTGTCTGTCTCTGTTTCTCTCCGTCTCCCCATTGACATCATATTACTCACATAAGCTTCTTATACTATGAATGTCCTTTGTTCCTATAGCAACTAATCACAACTGCTATTAATAGCCTGTAGGTCGCAGCTCCATTCACTTTAATAGAGGATTTTTGGAGAGTAACTGTAAAGCGCAGGGTTAAATCTTCCTGTCAAAACATAGTATATGACGTTCAAATTGGGGCATCTGTGCAAAATTTTGTGATTGTAATTGCGACGGTGCGGATTCCTTTAGCGGGCGCGCACACTCTCTCTCACACACACACACATACTCAGCTTTATATATTAGACTAGCCGTAGTACCCGGTGTTGCCTGGGATAGTAACTTTTTCTCTGTCTCTCTGTCTCTGTGTCTGTCTGTCTTGGTCTGTCTTTTTGTGTCTGTCTTTGTGTATTTATTGTATTTATATATTAGCTTTACACACGTGACAAATTGTGTATTAGATAAAAAAAATTACATGGATGTTCAGATAAGTAATATTATATGAACGGTAATGCGAATTCATTGAGTAACGATGCAGTATCTAATTAAGAAAGTTCATAAAAATATAACCTGGGAACCTGAAGACCCACCTCTTCCGACAAGCCTACAACCTGCTGTAACCCTCAGTCTGATATAGCACCGCACAACCAGCTCTACCCTCACCCAGGGCCGGCTCCAGGTTTTTGTGGGCCCTGGGCGAAAGAGTCTCAGTGGGCCCCATCCACACATAGACATGCACAGATACATACACATACAGGCACACGTACACATACTTATTTAAAGAGAAATTCACAAAAACACATAGACATAAATCTAGACACAGTCATATACACTGCCATACATAGATACATATCATACATACACACACACATTATTTTTATATATTTATCCTGTATATATATTTCTAATATTGGGAAGCCGGCAACAGCCTCATTCACCTCCCGGCTTGTCTAACAGACATGGCCGCACATAGGGCACACTAACACTGCTGTATATACATCACAAGAGAGGTCTGGGGTGGGGGGGGACATACAGCACCTGGGTGGAGGGGACATACAACTCTGGGGGTATAGTAGTATGCAGCCCCCATATTGTGTTATGAAGCCCCCATTGTCCTCCATATAGTATTATGTAGCCCCCATATGCACTATGCAGCCCCCATATAGCACAATGCAGACCCAGATAGCATTAGGCACCTTCATGTAGTATACAGCACACATATAGCACAATGCAGACCCAGATAGCATTAGGCACCTTCATGTAGTATACAGCACACATATAGCACAATGCAGACCCAGATAGCAATAGGCACCCTCATGTAGTACACAGCCCCTAAATACCACAGTGCAGAGCCAGATAGCATTAGGCACCCTCATGTAGTACACAGCACCTATATAACACAGTGCAGAGCCAGACAGCACAGTGCAGAGCCAGATAGCATTAGGCACCCTCATGTAGTACACAGCACCTATATAACACAGTGCAAAGCCAGACAGCACAGTGCAGAGCCAGATAGCATTAGGCACCCTCATGTAGTACACAGCACCTATATAACACAGTGCAAAGCCAGATAGCATTAGGTATCCTCATGTAGTACACAGACCTGTATAGTACAGTGCAGACCCAGACAGCACAGTGGAGAGCCAGATAGCATTAGGCACCCTCATGTAGCATACAACTTGTATATAGCATAGCCTGTATATAGCACAGTGCAGAGCCAGATAGCATTAGGCACCCTCATGTAGCATACAACTTGTATATAGCATAGCCTGTATATAGCACAGTGCAGAGCCAGATAGCAGTAGGCACCCTCATGTAGAATACAGTGATTAATACTCAGTGGCGTAACTAGAGTTTGATGGGCCCTGGTGCAAAATTTGGATCGGGGCCCCCCTCCACGTACACCGACACTTAGGGTGCGGGATAATGACACTGACACTCGCGGTACAGGATAATGATGCTGACACTTGGCTCTTACCCTCAGCACCCAGGTTTCCCGTGATCTGAAATCCCTCTATCAGTACCCAGCTTTCCCATGTTCTGATATCCATCTTTCCCTCAGCACCCAGCTTTCCCATAACAGAGTAAAGCTGGGTGCTGAGAGATGTATAGCAGAGCATGGGAAAGCTGGGTGCTGAGGGAAAGAGCCTTTTTTCCCTCAGCACAAAACATTCCCATCCCATACTTGTATCTTTGTCCTCCTTGTATATAGATCTCCAAATACTATAATGGCCCCCACATAGCCTTCCGTATAATATAAAGGGTCCCACATAACCCGTCATATATTATAATGCACCCCCATAGTTCTCCATGTATTGTAATTCACCCCATAGTACTCCATATATTATACTGCACCACAGTCCTCCATGTTTTATAACGCACACCCATGTGTGACCATGTGTAAGGTAGCCTCCATATTCCTCCATTTATTATAATGTAGCCCCCATAGTGCTATATGTATTATAATGTAGCGCCATAAATCATCATATTGTATTATGCAGCCCATACTCCTCCATGTATAATGCACCCCTAGTCCATGTATAAGGTGTCCTTCATGTTTATTATGCAGTCCCATAGACCTCCATGTATCATGGAGCCAGGCCCCTCCAGGCCTCCATGTGTCATGCAGCCAGCAAAATAAAAAACAAGTACCTCTCTTCTCCTTCCAACCCTGCGACTGCGGTAGTTACGCCCCTGCCCCCATATGTCACACACCCTGCACCCCCATATCACACACACTACACCCCCATATCTCACACACCCTGCTTCCCACACAGCCTGCACCCCCATATCACACACACTACACCCCCATATCACACACACTACACCCCCATATCTCACACCCTGCTTCCCATACAGCCTGCACCCCCCATATCCCACACACACACACTGCTCCCCATACAGCCTGCACCCCCCATATCCCACACACACACACACTGCTTCCCATACAGCCTGCACCCCCCATATCTCACACACACACTGCTCCCCATACAGCCTGCACCCCCCATATCCCACACACACTGCTCCCCATACAGCCTGCACCCCCCATATCCCACACATACTGCTTCCCATACAGCCTGCACCCCCCATATCCCACACACACACTGCTCCCCATACAGCCTGCACCCCCCATATCCCACACACACACACACACTGCTCCCCATACAGCCTGCACCCCCCATATCCCACACACACTGCTCCCCATACAGCCTGCACCCCCCATATCCCACACACACACACACACACTGCTCCCCATACAGCCTGCACCCCCCCATATCCCACACACATTGCTTCCCATACAGCCTGCACCCCCCATATCCCACACACACACACTGCTCCCCATACAGCCTGCACCCCCCATATCACACACACACACACACACTGCTCCCCATACAGCCTGCACCCCCCATATCACACACACACACACACACTGCTCCCAATACAGCCTGCACCCCCGATATCCCACACACTGCTCCCCATACAGCCTGCACCCCCCAGATCTCACACACTACACCCCCATATCTCTCACACCCTGCTTCCCATACAGCCTGCACCCCCAGATCTCACACACTACACCCCCATATGTCACATACCCTGCTCCCCATACAGCCTGCACCCCCCATATCACACACAATACACCCCCATATCACACACACCCTGCCCACATATCTCACCCTGCCTGTACCCCAACTTACCCCTCTCAAACACTCTGCACCCCTTCACATGCTTCTGTCACAGTCTGCAGCCCTCATATGCCCCTCACCCTGCAGCCCCCCTCACCCTCATGTCCCCTCTTTTCTTATTACCAGTCATCATGTGTCCAAATCGCCTTCAGTATCTTGCTTTCTGCCGGCCTCCTGTGTCTCCTTCCACACAGTCACATGGGCGTGACATCATCGCAGGTCCTGCAGGATGGAGTATTCCGTCTGCTGTGCAGGTCAGGAGCACTCCTGCAGCTCAGAAACGGCTGGTGGCCTCTCCAGGTCAGGGGCCCCTCTACTGACACTGGGCTCCGCTGACTCACAGGCCGGCCACTACACAGCGGCACTACACATAGGGGCCCGGCAGCCGGCTCTGCAGAGCGGCTGCTGGGCCCCTATGTGTACTAGTGCCGCTGTGTAGTGGCCGGCCTGTGAGTCAGCGGAGCCCAGTGTCAGTAGAGGGGCGGCTCACTTCTCGTTCGCCCGCTGATCCGGTCTCCTCGGCGCGTCGTCCATTGCTGTCGCTCGCTCTGACCTCTCAGCAGGCGCGCAGTGATGACGTCACCGCGGTCCTCTGCAGAGCTGTCAGAAGAACGCCGACAGTCACAGCGGGGAGAATGATAAGAGAGAGAGCGCCGCTCACTCTCTCATCATTGCTCTCAATTGTATCGGCACCTGCGATGCCGATGCAATTGAAAGCTCGATCCTCGGCGGGGGGGCGGTGACAGCGCGGCCACCGGGCCCCCCTGAGTAGCGGTGCGCCACTCCTGCCACCGCGAGTGGGCCCCCCCAGCAGCTCAGGGCCCCGGCATTTGACCGGGTTTGCCGGGTGCTGGCGCCGGCCCTGCCCTCACCTACTGTATCCTCACCTATCCCTTGTAGACTGTGAGCCCTCGCGGGCAGGGACCTCTATCCTCCTGTACTTGTCTGTGTCTTGTATTGTTTATGATTATTGTACTTGTCCCTATTATGTACACCCCTTTCACATGTAAAGCGCCATGGAATTGATGGTGCTATAATAATAATAATCAGAATAATATAAAGATAGTTTTCTACCTTTTGGCTATATGTTCCTAATGTCCAGTGAACTAAATCAACATATCAACATAAGGATGGATAAGTCCTGTTCTATGAGCAGCATATAAGGTCCAAAATATTGGAATATTAGTCCATGCTCTGAACTGTAGCATTTTAGTGACATCACTTGGTACTGCTCCCGTAACCTTCGTGTGGAAGGCACATTATTTGCTTCTCCTTCAGTAGATCTCAGCCGACCTTACATCAATATGGTCCATCTGACATTAAGATAATGCAGCTGAATATGTCGGAAGTTGTCATTTAATATTTTTATGAACATTGTTAATTAGATACTATGCTCTCACTCATCAATATTCTATCAGTGGTATTATTATCTAATATTATAGGTATAAATGTTTGAGTAGCTACAAAACGTACACATTTTGACATTTGAAAACGCAAAAAGCCATAGAAATTATGAAAGGGTACCACATTTTACAAGGTGGCCAATGTTTCGGTCCTCCCATTGGCAATTTTGGTAACCCTTAAATGTGATAAGCGGACAAAGCAATAACTTTTTTTTTTTTTTTTTTATGGCAACTAAGGAATGTCATCGTCATTCGGACATTTTGTGTGTATACTCATTCTACCACTGAGCACCACCATCTACTTGCAGTTGTCGTCATAGCCTTTTTAAACGTTGTTGTCTTGTGAAGTCTATTGTACTGAAGAACTATCACTTCATTACAAATTTGTCCCAGATCCATTTGCTTCTTTGCGCTGTGGTTACAAATTTCCTTTGGTACCCAGTTGGACGCCTTGATGACTAAGAACATTATTACGACTACATCTCTATTAGGGACTTTCTTTCTTTTTTATTTTTTAAGATACCCAGTTTCCCCGAAAATAAGACAGTCTTATATATTTTTTTTTTTGCCCTGAAAAGAAGCACTAGGTCTTATTTTCAGGGGGTGTCTTATTCTCAAGGAGAAATGGTTGGGGGGTAAGTTTACCCCCCACAAAAATCAGACCCCCCCTCCCCCCCCTTCCCAGGATCATCATACTTACCAGCCCCGGGTGTCTGTATGGCTCCCAGATCTCCCAGTGATCACACAGCAGCTGTGCTCTCCTACATCTGACTGACACTTGCATACAGCAGATCTCTCACTCACACATCACATCATGTTCCACATCATTCCTCCATGTGATCTCCCAGCAGCTGTGCTCCCCTGCTTCTGGCCTACACTCACACATCAGAACACAGTCACACATCAGATAGCATATATGTGTATGTGTGTGTGTGTGTATGTATATATATATATATATATATATATATATATATAATCTCTAAATCTCACACACACCTTTCACATCACTCCTCCTTGTGCTTTCCGGTGGGCTCTCCCAGCAGCTGTCCTGCACGCTGTCCTCCTCTGCCTCCTGCCGACACCCACAGATCCAATCGCATACACACACACACGATATCGCACATATGATATGCGTGGCTACACTCACAACATCCAGAGATACCACATGCTTCCGACCATATGATCCTCCGGCAGGTTCTGGAAGTCCACTGTACTGCACAGTATCGCCGCCGAGACGCAAGCGATATCGCTGGATGTGGTGAGTGTGTGGATGCGATCTGTTGTGTGTGTGTGTGTGTGTGTGTGTGTGTGTGTGTGTTCCGCCACAGGACCTTGATGTGCTCACCTGCTCCGGCGTCTGGTGAGTATGATCGGGGGTCTTCTCTCTTATTTCTTTAGGGGGTGACCGCTGTCTATAATGAAGTGTCCTGCAGTGTCTTTAACTCTTTTACCGCTGCATAACTCTTCATTATTGGACCGAGGCTAGGTCTTATTTTCAGGGGATGTCTTATATTTAAGCATCCCTGAAAACTCCTGCTAGGTCATATTATCGGGGGAGGTCTTCTTTTCGGGGAAACACGGTAAGTAGTTTTCGCATAATGTGGGGCTCTGCCACAAACGTATGATTACCAATCCCAGCAAACTTAAAGAGGTTGTCCAGCCAAAATAAACCTTAGTCTACAGACTGAATATGAAAAAATTAACAAAACTCCATCATACTCATTTACCGGCATCTACCTGGCTCCAGCTCTGTGGTCTGCGCAGAGGCAGAAAGTGGTGAAATGACCATTCCACCATCCATCCTGTGATTGGCTGCATCGGGCAGGTTACTTGTACGGCGCCTCATTGAATGTTTTAGGATGACACGCTGTTCAGAGTCCAGCGGCTGATAGAACAATGACATTACCGCTTCTTATCTGTCCCAGTGACAGAGATGCCTTCCCTGGAGTAAGGTTTGGGTTTTTTTTAGGGTTTTTTAGGGTTTTTTTTTTTTTTTTTTTTTTTACACATATGCTTTAAAGAATTAGACTGGTTGTTTGTTTTTTTTCCCCACATAATAACCTTAATATAAGCTCTGTTAAATCATTTGATTATTTATTGTGATACTTTCTTTTCAGAATCCATGGCTTAAAATCTGGTAAAACGCTAAAGGAATTCCGAGGCCATTCCTCCTTTGTGAATGAGGCTACTTTTTCCCAGGATGGTCACTACATTTTAAGTGCGTCCTCGGATGGGACAGTGAAGGTATAGTAAGACAGAAATTATTGGATGAATATTAATTTTTTCAGTTGTAATTTAATAAATAGCATAATATAATGTATACTAGCCTCTGTGGATTATGAATAGACTAGAAATGTCATTGTTGTCCACTCACAGCCTTGTTGAGATGGAGAGATAAATATAGCTACTGGCAAAAATTAAGACCACTTACAAATTTTCAGTTTTTCTGCTTTTTCTCTTTATAGGTATATTTTTGAGTAAAACGTAAATTGTTATTTTAATCTGTAAACTACTGACATGTCTCTGAATTTCCAAGCAAAAAAATTTGTATTTATTTTCTGAAAATGAGAAATGGTCAAAATAACAAAACGATGCATTGCTTTCACACCTCAAATAATGCAAAAATAACAAGTTCATAATGATTTAGAAACAACAATATTAATGTTTTTACCTCAGGAAGAGTTCAGAAATCAATATTTTGTGGAGTAACCATGATTTTTAATCACAGCTTTCATGCATCTTGGCATGCTTTCCACCAATCTTTCACACTGCTGTTGGGTGACCTTATGCCACTCCTGGTGTAAACATTTAAGCAGTTCTTCTTTGTTTGAGGACTTGTGACTATCCATCTTCCTCTTGATTAGATTCCAGATGTTTTCAATTGGGTTCAGGTCTGGAGATTGGGCTGGCCATGACAGGGTTTGATGTGGTGGTCCTTCATTTACACATTGACCTAGCTGGCATGGCGCATTGTTCTGCTAGAAAAACCAGTCCTCCGAGTTGGGGAACATTGCCTTAGCAGAAAGAAGTAACTGTTTTTCCAGGATAACCTTATATGCAGCTTCATTCATACATCCTTCGCAAAGATGTTAGTTTAAATTTCATTACCTAATTTTCAGCTTTGCCCAATACCTGGTCGTCTAATGGTTAGCCGGAGACCTGGAGAAGCGTACAAGCCAACAGTGGCTTGCACCCACTGTGAAATTTGGTGGAGGATCGGTGATGATCTGGGGATGCTTCAGCAAGGTTGGAATTGGGCAGGTTAATCTTTGCGAAGGACGTATGAATCAAGCCGCAAACAAGGTTATGCTGGATAAAACAGTTGCTTCCTTCTGCTCAGGCAATATTCCCCAACTCTGAGGACTGTTTTTTCCAGCCGGACAATGCGCCATGCCACACAGCGAGGTCAATCAATGTGTGCATGAAGGACCACCACATCAAAACCCTGTCATGGCCAGCCCAATCTTCAGACCTTGACCCCATTGAAAACCTCTGCAATGTAATCAAGAGGAAGATGGATAGTCACAAGTCCTCAAACAAAGAAGAACTGCTTATATTTTTGCGCCAGGAGTGGCATAAGGTCACCCAAAAGCAGTGTGAAAGATTGGTGGAAATCATGCCAAGATGCATGAAAGCTGTGATTACAAATCATGGTTATTCCACAAAATATTGATTTCTGAACTCTTCCTGAGAGAAAACATTAGTATTGTTGTTTCTAAATGATTATGAACTTATTTCTTCATCGTTCCTTATGGGAGACCCAGACCATGGGTGTATAGCTTCTGCCTCCGGAGGACACACAAAGTACTACACTCAAACGTGTAGCTCCTCCCTCCGGGCTATATACACCCCCTGGATGACAATCTAACCAGTTCAATGCTTTGTGTTCAGGAGGTCACACACACATGCATTCTCTGATTTTTAATTTTTAAGATTTTTTGATTTCAAAGATATGGAAGAAAAGCGGGTCCAATCTGGACTCCAGGCATGTCCCTTCTCACCCCACTGTGTCGGCGGTGCTGTTAAGGTTGACTTTACAAGGCTGGAGCCTTCACATGCCGCGCTCCTTCACCATCCCCTGGGGCTCTGGCTTGAAGTGGGAGCCATCACGGTTCTCTCTGCCTTGCAGGAGACCGGTCTCCATCCGCAGCCCTGTCAGGATCCTGCCGGACGGAGCGTTTAACCCCCCCTCAGGGACTTGGCCCTGCGTCTCAAAGCTAAGTATTGAGACGTTTTTCAGGGGTCCCGGGTACATTTATTAAGGGGAGAGTGTGTTTTTTGACTTTGCTGTGAATTCCAGCCGGTTCTCTGGGTTTTTCCTGAGAACCGCGCCGACGGTGCCTGCTCGTCGGCCGCATGTAAAAATCTAGGCCCCGGCTTCAGTTGCGGCCTAGTTTCGTTTTCAGCTTCCCCTGCATGTCATTCATGCAGGGGAACAGTGTGGCGCCGCCCACCGGCCGTTCAGCAGAGGGGAGGACACTCCTCTCTGAGGAGATGTTTCCCTCCCCTGTATCTCTCCTTGGCCCTCCGGGTTCCCGCTCTTGGGCTAATCCCCGCCCCCCCTCCTCACTCCAGCGCCATTTTATCAGCGTTCTCACACTGATCGGCGCTGGCTGCTGCAGCTGCACGCTTCACTGGGGGTCCGAGCTGTGGAATCCGGAGGGCACACTAAAACTGGTCTGGTAAGCCACAACCTCTGGTTGTGGGCTTTATTATACACTCTCAGGGGGTCATTCTACAGGAGTGTATTCTTTACTACAGAGGAACAAGCACCTCAGCAGCATGTCTGTCACTAGGAGCAAGAAAGCTGCTAAGCTGTACGCTATATGCACTGCATGTCAGCTCCTTCTGCCAGAACCGAGCACATACCCACATTGTGATGCCTGCTCTAACATGGGGGTGCCTCAGCCTGGAGCCTCCTCAGGGGTCCCTCCGGCTGCTCGGGTCCGGTGGCTGAACCCCCGGCTTGGGTAGCATCTTTTTCCAGAGCTATTTCTTTTTCGCTCCTAATTGGGAGACCCAGACAATTGGGTGTATAGCTATTGCCTCCGGAGGCCACACAAAGTATTACACTTAAAAGTGTAAGGCCCCTCCCCTTCTGGCTATACACCCCCAGTGGGATCACTGGCTCACCAGTTTTGTGCTTTGTGCGAAGGAGGCAACACATCCACGCATAGCTCCACTGTTTAGTCAGCAGCAGCTGCTGACTATGTCGGATGGAAGAAAAGAGGGCCCATACAGGGCTCCCAGCATGCTCCCTTCTCACCCCACTTCATGTCGGAGGTGTTTGTTAAGGTTGAGGTACCCATTGCGGGTACGGAGGCTGGAGCCCACATGCTGCTTCCTTCCCCATCCCTTTTTACAGGGCTCTGGGTGAAGTGGGATTCTATCGGTCTCCAGGCACTGAGACCGTGCTCCATCCACAGCCCCTGGTATCTGCTGGACATGGAGCGGAGTATCTTCAGGGACATGGCCCTGCTACATGGAGGTACTCTGTGTCCCTGTGGGGACCGCGCAGACACACGGCAGCACTGCTGGGTGTGTTAGTGCGCCAGGGACAGCGGCGCTGTCCGCACTAGTGCCATCGCACACCACAGCGTTGCTGGGTGTGTTAGTGTATTGGGTGACTACTGCGCTAACCGCCGCTGCCATTTTTATTTAAGGCGCCGCTGGGATTTGTGGTGCGCCGGGGACTTCCGCGCCGGCCAGCACTGATATGCCGGCTGCGCTTATTAACTCGAGTCCCCGGCTTCTGGGCCTAGTCTCCCTTCGTTACCGCCCACAGGCCTGACAGTCAGGGTAGGGGCGTGACGCTGCATAGCACAGCAGCGCTGAGAGCTGGAGTATGTTTTGCATACTCCACCCCTCTCACTGTGTGCACTGTGAAACCGGATTCCCGCACTTTCTCAGGCACGCCCACGGCTTCCTTCTCTACAAGGACGCCGGCAGCCATTAGTGTCAGTTTCTGTACGATACAGAGACAAGTGTGGAAGACCCTGGCATTCTGATAGTCACACAATCGCTGCAACAGGCGTTAAGCAGCACCTGTGGTGCTAACCCCATTAGTGCAGAAGTGCACTTATAGATATGCTTGTACTATATACATTGCACTGTTTGGTCGCACGTTGTATATACCCTCCTGGATTGTGCGGAGGAGTTATCAGCATATTCTCTGTGTAAAACAAAGGTGCAGAACCACATGTTTTTCTATGCAGCCGGTACAGCATGTACGGCTATACGGCCGGCAGGTTACATAGACCCCCATTATATCCAACTCAGCCGGAGTCTCTGCTAATGGCCAGAGGATGAGGACGGTGTCTGCAGTTTTTACTGACAGATTTTCTGAGACTATGGCTATGATACTAGAAGCCTAGCAGTCCGGACATGTCTCTCACAACATGGGCACTGTTGAATCATTGATCCATGGCCCCCCTCAGTGTGAACAACTAACAGCTCCGGGAATGTCACACGCATCCCAGAGTCACGGCTCTGCACAGACGTCAGTCCCAGACAGCCTAAGCGGGCTCACTATGAGCGGCCCTCGGTTTCATCAGGGTCCTAGCAGAAGGACTCTCTGTGTAATGAGGCGGAAGTAGCGGCTCAGGATTCTGATCATGAGACCGCTCTCAATCTGGATACACCTAATGGTGACGCCATAGTGAATAATCTTATAGCGTCCATCAATAGAATGTTGGTTATTTTCAGCTCCTCCAGTGTAGGAGTCAGCTTCACGTATTTTTCTGGACCACTCTGCCTTCAGAGAGGCAGTCCAGGAACACCACACTTATCCAGATATGTGCTTCTCCAAACGGCTTAGGATACACGTTATCCCTGCCCCCTGACGTGGTCAAGGACTGGACCCAGTGTCCCAAGCGGCATCCTCCAATCTCCAGGCTTGTAGCTAGATCCATAGTTGCAGTGGGAGATGGAGCTGCACTTAAAGATGCCACTGACAGACAGATGGATCTCTGGTCTAAATCCATCTATGAGACTGTCGGCGCACCGTTGGCTCCAGCATTCTCACCCTTGGGGCACTCCAAGCTATTTCAGCTTGTCTTACACAGATTGACACGGTTACACGTACATCTGTGCCGCAGGTGGCATCCTTAACCTCTCAAATGTCTGCATTTGTTTCCTACGCGATTCAGGTTGCCCTAGACTCTGCGAACCGTACGGCAGTAGCCTCCGCTGCTCCGTGTTTTTAAGCAGAGCCTGGTCTGCTCGTTAAGTGAATGGAAGGCAGATTCTGCTTCCAAAAAAGGTTGCTTAACCAGTTGCCTTTTTCTGCTGACCGACTGTTTGGTGAGCGTTTGGATGTAACCATTAAACAGTCCAGGGGTAAGGATTCATCCTTTCCTCAGCCCGGACACAACAAACCCCAACAGAGCAGGAGGCAGTCGTGGTTTCGGTCTTTTCGAGGCTCGGGCAGGTCCCATTTTTCCTCGTCCAATGTGGACTCAAAAGGATCAGAGGAGCTCAGATTCTTGGCGGGCTCAGTCACGCCCAAAAAAGAGACAGTCTGAAAACCCGCTTCCAAGGCGGCTTCCTCATGACTTGCGGCCTCCTCTCTCCGCATCCTCGGTCGGTAGCAGGCTCACCCGCCTTGGCGATATTTAGCTGCCATAGGTCAATGACCGTTGGGTGTGAGACATTCTGTCTCACGGGTACAGGATAGAGCTCACTTCTCGTCCTCCAACTCGATTCTTCAGAACTTCTCCACCTCCCGGCCGAGCCGCTGCTCTTCTGCAAACAGGGTGCACTCTATAGGCAGAAAGAGTGATGACCCCCGTTCCTCTTCAGGAACAAGGTCACGGTTTTTACCCCAAATTATTTGCGGTGCCTATAAGAACGGGCCGTTCCGTCCCGTTCTGGATCTAAAACTGCTCAGCAAGCTCGTGGACACCAGGCGGTTCCGGATGGAATCCCTCCGCCATGTCATCGCCTCAATGTCCCAAGGAGATTTCCTAGCATCATTAGGCATCAAGGATGCTTATCCACACGTGCCGATTGATCCAGAGCACTAGCGTTTCTACGCTTCGTTATAGGAGACGAACACCTTCTGTTCGTAGCTCTACCTTCCGGCTAGCGACAGTCCCACTGGTCTTCGCCAAGGTCAGGGCAGCAGTAGTCACAGTCCTGCACTCTCAGGGTCACTCTGTGATCCCATATTTAGACGATCTACTTGTCAAGGCACTCTCTTAGGAAACATGCCGACACTGCCCGAACGTTGCGCTGGAGACTCTCTAGAGTTTTGGGTGGATCATCAACTTTTTGAAGTCAGATCCGACCCCGACCCTATCGCTAACATATCTAGGCATGGAGTTTTCATACTCTCTCAGCGATAGTGAAGCTTCCGCTAGACAAACAGCATTCACTACGGGCTGCAATCTCTTCTTTAAGAACCAGTCGCACACATTGAGACGCCTCATGCACTTCCTACGTAAGATGGTAGCAATGGAGGCAGTTCTTTTCGCGCAGTTTCATCTGCGTCCACTACAATGTGACATTCTCCGCCAATGGGACGGGGAGTCGACCTCCCTCAACAGAGTCGTCTTTCTTTCTCAGGCGGCCAAGGAATCTCTACGGTGGTGGCTTCTTCCCACCTCATGGTCAAAAAGAAGGTCCTTCCTATCCCCATCCTGGGCGATAGTTACGACAGACGCGAGTCTATCAGGGTGGGGAGCAGTTTTTCTCCACCACAGCGCTCAGGGTACGTGGACTCAGCAAGAGTCCACCCTTCAGATCAATGTTCTTGAACACAGAGCAGTGTATCTTGCCCTACAAACCTTCCAACAGCAGCTGGACAGCAAGCAAATCCGACTTCAGTCGGACAACTCCACAGCGGTGGCATACATCAACCACCAAGGAAGAACGCGCAACCGGCAAGCCTTCCAGGAAGTCCGGCAGGTTCTGATGTGGGTGGAAGACACGGCATCCACCATATCCACAGTTCACATCCCAGGCGTGGAAAACTAGGAAGCTGACTTCCTAAGTCGCCGGGGTGTGGCCGAAAGGGTATGGTCTCTTCACCCGGACGGGTTTCAGGAGATCTGGCGCCGCTGACAGAGGCCGGACGTCGATCTAATGGCGTCACGGCACAACAACAATGTGCCAGCTTCATGGCACGGTTTCACAATCATCGAGCTCTGGCGGCAGACGCCTTAGTTCAGCATTGGTCGCAGTTCCAGCTACCTTATGTGCCACCTCTGGCATTGTTGCCCAGAGTGCTGCGCTAGATCAGGACCGACTGCGGCCGCGCCATCCTCGTCGCTACAGATTGGCCGAGGATGTTGTGGTTCCCGGTTCTGTGGTGCCTCACGGTAGGCTAACCGGGGGCACTACCAGACCAATCAGACTGGCTGTCTCAAGGGCCATTCTTCCATTTGAATTCTACGGCCCTCAACCTGATGGTGTGGCATTGAGTCCTGGAACCTAGTGTCGTCAGGATTACCTCAGGACGTGGTTGCCACCATGAGACAGGCTAGCATACCAACGTCCGCCAAGATTGACCACAGGACGTGGAAGATATTCTTATCTCGGTGCTCGGCGCAGGGTGTTTCTCCCTGGCCGGTTGCATCGTCTATGTTTCCTTCCTTCCTGCAATCTAGGTTGGAAAAAGGGTTGTCGCTCAGTTCCCTTTAGGGACAAGTCTCAGCGCTATCTGTATTTTTTCAGAAACGACTTCCTCAGGTACGCACGTTCCTACGGGGAGTTTGTCGTCTCAGCACTCCGTACAAGCGGCCGTTAGAGCCCTGGGATCTGAACAAGGTTCTAATTGCTCTCCAGATGCCGCCTTTCGAGCCTTTGAAAGAGGTCTCCCTTCCCGCTTTTCTCGGGAAGTGGCCTTCTAGTAACGGTCTCGTCTCTTAGGAGAGTTTCCGAGCTAGCAACGCTCTCATACAAATCTCCCTTCCTGGTCCTTCACCAGGACAGGGTAGTTCTGCGTCCGATTCCGGAATTTCTCCCTAAGGTGGTATCCCACTTTCATATCAATCTGGATATCACCTCACCTTCTTTGTGTCCTCGTCCAGTCCATCAATTTCAGAAGGATTTGCATCTGTTGGTTCTGGTGAGAGCACTCAGGTTCTACTTCCCGCATGGCGCTCCTGCGCCACCCGGATGCACTCTTTGTCCTTGTCGCTGGTCGGCGTAAACAGTCGCAAGCTTCTGAATCCACCCTGGCTCGGGGGATCGAGGAACCAATTCTTGAAACCTACAGTTCTACTGGGCTTCTGGTTCTCTCAAGGCTGAAGGCCCATTCTACCAGAGCCGTGGGTGCATCCTGGGCATTACGGCACCAGGCCACGGCTCAGCAGGTGTGTCAGGCACCTACCTGATTGAGTCTGCATACTTTTACCAAGCATTTTCAGGTGCATACCTACGCTTCGGCAGACGCCAGCCTAGGTAGATAAGTCCTTCAGGCGGCGATTGCCCACCTGTAGGAAAGGGCTGTTTGACGGCCCTATCACGAGGTATTCTTTTACCCACCCATGGACTGCTTTTGGACGTCCCAATTGTCTGGGTCTCCCAATTAGGAGCGAAAAAGAAGAAGGGAATTTTGTTTACTTACCGTAAATTCCTTTTCTTCTAGCTCCAATTGGGAGACCCAGCACCCGCCCTGTTTTCTCGGGGTTTTTCTGTTTTTTCGGGTACACATGTTGTTCATGTGGTATGGTTCAGTTCTCCGATGTTTCCTCGGATTGAATTGGTCTTTAAACCAGTTATTGGCTTTCCTCCTTCTTGCTTTGGCACTAAAACTGGTGAGCCAGTGATCCCACTGGGGGTGTATAGCCAGAAGGGGAGGGGCCTTACACTTTTAAGTGTAATACTTTGTGTGGCCTCCGGAGGCAATAGCTATACACCCAATTGTCTGGGTCTCCCAATTGGAGCTAGAAGAAAAGGAATTTACGGTAAGTAAACAAAATTCCCTTCTTCCCAGTCTTTTGCCGACTCCATGGGACAGCTGTCCCGGACTCTGCTGACCATGCATCAGCCCCCTTCTCAGGGCGGCTCTGCTGCTCCGAGCTCTGCAGAACCCTCAGAGCATGTTTTAGGACCCCGTCCTCCTAAACGGAGACGCAGGGACCCTTCTCCTTCCTCGTCCCACGGCTCTAAATCACGAGCTGAGGGGCAAGGCGAGGAGGATACTTTTACTGTGGGCTCAGACGCTACCTCCATGTACCCCATTGACTTATCTGAGGGTGATGCGGATGTTAGTGACTTGATTGCATCCATTAACTCCGTACTGAACCTCAATCCACCAGCGTCAGAGGAACAAGCCTCTCTGGTAGAGATACACCAGTTTACCTCTCCTAAGAGAGCTAGGAGTACGTTTTTTAACCACTCCAGTTTTCAGGCCACTGTTTCCAAGCCCAGGGCCTGTCCTGACAAACGCTTTCCAAAGCGTAGTTCTGATGACCGTTTTCCCTTTCCACCAGAGGTGGTTAAGGAGTGGGCTCAGTCCCCAAAGGTTGACCCTCCGGTGTCTAGAATCTCAGCCCGGACAGTCGTATCTGTGGCCGATGGCACCTCTCTTAAGGATCCCACTGACCGCCAGGTTGACCTTCTGGCCAAATCTGTATATGAGGCGGCAGGAGCCTCGTTCTCCCCGTCTTTTGCAGCAGTGTGGGCTCTTAAGGCAGTCTCTGCCTCTCTGGCGGAGATACATTCCCTCGCCAGGGACTCTATACCCGAGATGGTTGCCTTAACTTCCCAGGCTTCGGCTTTTTCATCCTACGCCATGTCTGCCATTCTGGAGGCTTCTCACCGCACGGCGGTGGCTTCCGCTAATTCTCTCGCGATTCGCAGAATCTTGTGGCTTCGAGAGTGGAAAGCAGACGCTTCTTCTAAGAAGTACCTTGCTGGGCTCCCCTTTGCTGGGTCCCGGCTGTTCGGTGAACAACTGGATGAAATTATTAAGGAAGCTACTGGCGGGAAGAGTACTTCCTTGCCACAAACTAAAACCAGGAAACCTGTGCAGGGCAGGAACCAGTCGAGGTTTCGTTCCTTTCGTTCCTCTAACTGGTCATCCTCTAAGCCCTCAGCTTCGTCCACTACCTCAGCCAAGGATCGTAAACCCAACTGGCGCGCAAAACCGCGTCCTCAGAAGAGCGGAGGAGCCGCTGCCACTAAGGCAGCCTCCTCTTGACTATCTGGCTGTGCCAGCAACGTCCTTGGTCGGTGGCAGGCTCTCCCACTTTGGCGACGTGTGGTTTCAACACGTCTCCGATCAGTGGGTGCGGGATATCATCTCCCACGGCTACAGGATAGAATTTTCTTCCAGCCCGCCAAACAGATTTTTTCTGTCCATTCCCCCCTGCTCCAAAGCCGCCGCCTTCTCACAGGCCGTGGCATCCTTGCAGGCCAACGGAGTAATTGTTCCGGTTCCCGCCCGGGAACGGTTCAGAGGTTTCTACTCAAACCTCTTCCTAGTCCCCAAGAAGGACGGTTCCTTCCGGCCCATCCTGGATCTCAAGCTTCTCAACAAGCATGTTCAGGTGCGGCGCTTTCGCATGGAATCTCTGAGATCGGTCATTGCCTCAATGACCCAAGGAGATTTTCTAGCATCCATCGACATCAGAGATGCCTATCTGCATGTGCCTATTGCGGTTTCACACCAGCGTTGGCTACGCTTTGCAATCGGAGAGGAACATTTCCAATTCGTGGCTCTCCCCTTCGGGTTAGCCACGGCCCCTCGGGTATTCACCAAGGTCATGGCAGCAGTGGTTGCGGTCCTGCATCTCCAGGGGTTGGCAGTAATCCCCTACCTGGACGACCTTCTAGTCAAGGCCTCATCCAGTGCAGACTGCCAGCGGAGTGTCTCGCTCACTCTCGCCACGCTTGTTCAATTCGGGTGGCTTGTCAATCTGCCCAAGTCCACTCTGACCCCGACCCAGGAACTTGTGTACCTAGGGATGCAATTCGAGACTCTGCCGGCACTTGTGAAGCTGCCCTTAGTCAAGCAGCAGTCCCTTCATCTGGCGGTGCGCTCTCTGTTGAAGCCCCGCCGTCATTCCATCAGGCACCTCATGCAGGTGCTGGGTCAGATGGTGGCGTCAATGGAAGCGGTTCCCTTTGCCCAGTTCCATCTGCGTCCTCTGCAGCTGGACATTCTCCGCTGTTGGGACAAGCGGACCTCTTCCTTGCACAGGCTAGTGGCTCTGTCGCCGCAGACCAGGAGCTCTCTTCAGTGGTGGCTTCGGCCCCTCTCTCTGTCACAGGGACGCTCCTTCCTGACTCCGTCCTGGGTGATCCTCACCACGGATGCCAGCCTCTCCGGCTGGGGAGTAGTATTTCTCCACCACCGAGCACATGGCACTTGGACTCCGTCCGAATCAGCCCTCTCGATCAATGTGCTGGAAATCAGGGCTGTTCTTCTAGCTCTCGTAGCCTTTCACCACCTGTTGGCGGGCAAGCACATTCGAGTCCAGTCGGACAACGCGACAGCGGTTGCCTACATCAATCACCAGGGCGGGACTCGCAGCCGCCTGGCGATGTTGGAAGTTCAACGAATCCTTCAGTGGACGGAGGACTCCAAGTCCACCATATCCGCGGTCCACATCCCAGGCGTAGAAAACTGGGAGGCAGATTATCTCAGCCGTCAAACCGTGGACAGCGGCGAGTGGGCCCTGCATCCGGCAGTGTTCAGGTCAATCTGCCGCAAGTGGGGCACTCCAGAGGTGGATCTAATGGCATCCCGGCACAACAACAAGGTTCCGGTTTACGTGGCTCGCTCCCACGATCCTCAGGCCTTCGCAGCGGACGCTCTGGTTCAGGATTGGTCCCAGTTCCGTCTGGCCTATGTGTTTCCCCCTCTAGCTCTCTTGCCCAGGGTTCTGCGCAAGATCAGAATGGAGGGCCGTCGGGTCATCCTCATTGCTCCGGACTGGCCCAGGCGAGCTAGGTACCCAGATCTGCTCCGTCTTTCCGTAGAAATGCCGTGGCATCTCCCGGTCCGCCCAGACCTTCTCTCTCAAAGTCCGTTTTTCCGCCAGAATTCTGCGGCTCTCAGATTGACAGCGTGGCTCTTGAGTCCTGGATCCTGACGGCTTCAGGCATTCCTTCTGAAGTCATTTCCACTATGACTCAGGCTCGGAAGTCTTCCTCGGCCAAGATTTACCACAGGACTTGGAAGATTTTCCTGTCCTGGTGTCGCTCTTCCGGCCATGCTCCTTGGCCGTTCTCCTTGCCGACCATCCTGTCCTTTCTACAGTCCGGTCTGCAGCTAGGACTGTCCCTCAATTCCCTCAAGGGACAGGTGTCTGCTCTGTCGGTATTATTCCAGCGGCGTATCGCCCGACTGGCTCAGGTGCGCACCTTCATGCAGGGCGCATCTCCTATCATTCCTCCTTACCGGCGGCCTTTGGATCCCTGGGATCTTAATCTGGTCCTCACGGCTTTACAGAAACCCCCCTTTGAGCCTCTTAGAGAGGTTCCTTTGTTCAGACTTTCACAGAAAGTGGTTTTTCTAGTAGCCATAACTTCTCTGAGGAGAGTCTCTGATTTGGCTGCGCTCTCTTCGGAGTCACCTTTTTTAGTGTTTCACCAAGACAAGGTGGTTCTCCGTCCGACTCCGGATTTTCTCCCTAAGGTGGTGTCTTCTTTCCACCTTAACCAGGACATTTCATTGCCTTCCCTTTGTCCGGCCCCTGTGCATCGCTTTGAGAAGGCGTTGCATACCTTGGATTTGGTGCGGGCGCTCCGAATCTATGTGTCACGCACCGCCGCTTTTAGGCGGTGCACCTCACTTTTTGTGCTAACCACGGGTCAGCGCAAGGGTCTCTCGGCTTCTAAACCGACCCTAGCTCGTTGGATTAGGTCGGCCATCTCCGATGCCTACCAGTGTTCTCAGGTGCCCCCACCGCCAGGGATTAAGGCGCACTCGACCAGAGCTGTCGGTGCCTCCTGGGCGTTCAGGCACCAGGCTACGGCTCAGCAGGTTTGTCAGGCTGCCACTTGGTCTAGTCTGCACACCTTTTCGAAGCACTACCAAGTGCATGCTCATGCTTCGGCAGATGCGAGCTTGGGCAGACGCATCCTTCAGGCAGCTGTCGCCCACTTGTGAAGTTAGGTTTTGCCTACTTCTCAGTTTTGTTTATTTCCCACCCATGGACTGCTTTGAGACGTCCCATGGTCTCTGGGTCTCCCATAAGGGACGATGAAGAAAAAGAGAATTTTGTTTACTTACCGTAAATTCTTCTTCCTATAGTTCCGACATGGGAGACCCAGCACCCTCCCTGTTGCCTGTTGGCAGTTCTTGTTCCGTGTGTTTCACCGGCTGTTGTTGTAGACAGAGGTTCCGGTTTTTCCGAGTTTACTCTATCTCTACTTATGGGTGGATGTCCTCCTTCAGCTTTTGCACTGAACTGGTTAGATTGTCATCCAGGGGGTGTATATAGCCCGGAGGGAGGAGCTACACGTTTGAGTGTAGTACTTTGTGTGTCCTCCGGAGGCAGAAGCTATACACCCATGGTCTGGGTCTCCCATGTCGGAACTATAAGAAAAAGAATTTACGGTAAGTAAACAAAATTCTCTTTTTTCTTTGCATTATTTGAGGTGTGAAAGCAATGCATTGTTTTGTTATTTTGACTCATTTCAGAAAAGAAATACAAAATGTATTGCTTGGGAATTCGGAGACGTCAGTAGTTTATAGAATAAGAGAACAATGTTATATTTCACTCAAATATATACCTATAAAGAGAAAAATCAGAAAAACTGAAAATTTGTAAGTTGTCTCTTAATTTTTGCCAGAGCTGTATATACCTCTAATAAGAATCTGGTTAGTAAAGTGTCGGTCCCTTTGATGCGACCAAAGATCTTATTCATCGAGACATGGGCACTTTTTAAAGGATATACTGATAATGGCTTGGTGCCAAATACCACAGGACACCGTAATGGTCTTATTTAGTCTGTTAACGATGTGTGGCCACTAGTGATGAGCAAGCAAGCATTACCATGCTCAGGTGCTTGGTACTTGACAATGAGCAGTTAGGCTGCCCAGACAGGCTTTACTAGAGTACCGGATATAATGGGAGTCGATGGGGAAACTCGAGCTTTTTTTCTGGAAGATCTTCCAGAAAAATGCTAGTGTGTTTCATTGACTTTTATTCAATACTCGAGTCGAGCCCATCCGATCTGCTCGTTTCAAGTACTGATCATGGTAGTGCTTGCTCATCACTAGTGACCACCCTTTTTAATTCAAGAAAACAATAGCCACGTACAAATTAATTAGCAGCGCCTAACTAATCTCTAGCATCCATCTTTCTAGCAAAGGTCCAAACTTCCGAGTTGTGGAATCCCATTTTGCTCTGTTATCTTCTACTTTTGTTGACAAGACACTCTTACCAGCCTTGGGCTATGAACCCCAAACATAGCAAAATACAATGCATTGTGTTCTGGTAATCTTCTTCTATAACTGTTATTTGTTTGTATATGAACCTCCTGAATGGTATAGCGCTGCGGAATATGTTGGCGTTATAGAAATAAAGATTTATTATTTTTTATTATTAACCCCATAGCGACGGCCTAACGTCTCAAGACGTCGGGAAAAACAGGGTACTTATTCTGTTCCGACGTCTTGAGACGTCAGGCCGGAAAAAGCTTGTAGCGCCCCCCCAGTGACGAAAAATCTCAGGGGTTTCAGCTACCGGAGGTAGCTGAGACCCCCAAGATTATGTATCGGGGTGTTTTTTTTTGGACCCCGATAATGTGATCGCCGGTATACACCGTATACCGACGTACACATAAAAAAAAAAATGGCAAATAATGCTGATTTCTTTTTCATCTGACATGATCAAACATGTCAGATGATAAAGAAATATAATCCTCTAGTGCCCCCAAGGCCCCCGGTACCGGAGAGTCCCCCCACCACCCCTACCTTCCCCCCCGGAGCAGTCAAAATGGCGCCGAAGCGCACAGAAAACTGCAGCCGCCGCCGGCTCTGCATTCATTTCCCTCCGATCTGAAATGATCAAACATTTCAGATCGCAGGGAAATGTCCTCCCCTAACCCCTCCTCCGGTCCACCGGAGTCCTCTGGTCCACCGGAGCCCCCTCCGGTTCTCTAGAGCGCTCCCCCTCCCCCCCCCTCCGGAGCATGCAAGATTGCGGCGCGCGGCCGCATTCATCCTGCTCTTTCTGCCGCATTTGACACGTCACATGCGGCAGAAAAGTCGTCCCCAGGTCCCCCAGTCAGTCCCCGGTCAGCCCCATTACCTGGCTGCTGCTCCGTCCCCGCGATCACTCTGCCTCCTAGAAAGCTGGCGGCGCATGCGCAGACAGCGGCTGTCAGCTGGATCCTTGTAAGCAGGGACGCTGACCTTGCTGCTGCGCTGTGGATCGGGGGAGAGTGAGTGCAGTAATCTGCACTTCTGGGGCGGCTGCGGCCTGCTATTTTTAGGCTGGGAAGAGTCCAATAACCATGGCTCTTCCCACCCTGAGAATACCAGACCCCAGCTGTCCGCTTCACCTTGGCTGGTGATCTAATTTGGGGGGGACCCCACGTTTTTTGTTTTTTTTTTTAAAAAAAAACGCCTGGGGAGCCCTCCAAATTGATTACCAGCCAAGGTGAAGCTGTCAGCTGTGGTTTGCAGGCTACAGCTGTCTGCTTTACCCTAGCTGGCTATCAAAAAAAGGGGCGACCCCACGTCGTTTATTTTAATTATTAATTTTTTGGGGGGCTAAATACAAGGCTAGGCACCCTTTAGTGCCACATGAAAGGCACTAAAGGGCGCCAGCTTAGAATATGCAGGGGGGTGGGACGTTATATATGTTTGACATCTATCCATTCATCCATTGTAGCATTTTAGGCTGTGCGCCCACAATCAGGGTTTGCAGCGTTTTGGGCGCAGAGTGTTTTCCCTGCGTCCATAGCGCTGCATTGTGCAGTAGAAGCACAGTGGAAGGATTTTTAGAAATCCTTTGCCCAATGTGCTTCTTTTCTCCGCAGCATAAACCGACCTGTGGTGCAGCTTCCCGAGCCTCAGCATGTCAATTTATGCTGCGGAGACAAGAGTGTTCTCTGCAGGTAGCATAGAGCTCCACAGCAGCCTGAACCCAAATCGTGGGCATGGGCAGCTGCGTTCTCCCGTGGACAACACTCACATCTCTGCAGGAAGGCTGACACTGTGTACTAGACGCCGTGTCGCTGGATCATGGCCACATAGCCTAAAAGTGAGAAATTTGTTGCTACAGCAACATTTTTGTGAAGTACCTGTGGATTCAAAATGCTTACTATACTCTTGAATAAAATCCAGTTTCCAAAATGGGGTCACTTGTGGGGGGTTTCTGCTGTATAGGTACCCAAGGGGCCCTGCTAATGTGACATGGTGCCCGCAATTTATTTCAACTTTTCTAAAATTCAAATGGTGCTCCTTCCATTCCAAGCCCTCCCATTTATCCAAACAGAGGTTTTTGGCCACATGGGGGGTATCCCTGTGCTCATAAGACATTGGATAACAACCTGTGGGGTCCACGGTTTGTTGTTGCCTCTTGAAAAAGTAAGAAATATGATGCTAAAGCAACATTTTTGTGAAAAAAATGAAAATTTTCAATATGGCAACCTAAGCTTATCAATTTCTGTGAAGTACTCTTGGATTCAAACTGCTCATTATGCACCTAGATAAAAGCCTTAAGGTGTCTTGTTTCCAGAATGGGGTCACTTGTGGGGGACCTCCACTGTTTAGGCACCTCAGGGGCTCTCCTAATGCAACATAGCGTCCGCTATTGATTCCAGCCAATTTTGCAGTCAAATGGCGCTCCTTCCCTTCCGAGCCCTGTCATGCGCCCAAACAGTTGATTTCCACCACATATAAGGTATCGCCAAACTCAGGAGAAATTGCACAATAAATTTCATGGTGATTTTTTTCCTGTTACCCTTGTGAAAAAAAAGCTACCTGGTTGAAATAACAATTTTGTGGTAAAATTTTATTTTTTTATTTTCATGGCTCAACGTTATAAAATTCTGTGAAGCACCTGGGGGTTCAGGGTTCTCACCAAACATCTAGATAAATTCCTTGAGGGGCCTAGTTTCCAAAATGGGGTCACTTGTGCGGGGTTTCTGCTGTTTAGGTACCTTAGGGGACCTCCAAATGCAACATGGTGCCCGCAATCTTTTTCAGCCAAATTTCCTTTCCAAAATTCAAATATTGTTCCTTCCGTTCCAAGCCCTCCCATTTGTCCAAACAAAGGTTTCAGACCACATGTGAGGTATCACCGCGCTCATAATAAAGTGGGTAACAAACATTGAGGTCACATTTTTGGAATTACCTCTTGATAAAGTGAGAAAATTGATGCTAAAGCAACATTTTTGAGAAAATTATTAAAATTTTCAATATGACAACGTAACGTTAACAAAATCTGTGAAGTACCTGTGGATCCAAAATGCTCACTATACCCCTAGATAGAAGCCTTGAGGGGTCTAGTTTCTAAAATGGCATCACTTGTGAGGGGTTTCTTCTGTTTAGGTACCTTAGCGGACCTGTAAATGCAACATGGTGCCCGCAATCTATTTCAGCCAAATTTGCTTTCCAAAATTCAAATATTGCTCCTTCTGTTCCGAGCCCTCCCATTTGTCCAAACAGAGGTTTCTGACCACATGTGGGGTATCAGTGCGTTCATAACAAAGTGGGGAACACGTTTTGTGGTCCATTTTGTTGTGTTATTTCTTCTAAAAGTGAATAAATTTGGGTTAGAGCAACATTTTTAGGTAAAATTTAATTTTTGCTTTTTTCATTCCACATTTGCTTTTGTTCATGTGAAGCACCTGAAGGGTTAATAAACTTCTTGAATGTGGTTTTGAGTACTTTGGGGGGTGCAGTTTTTAGAATGGTGTCACTTTTGGGTATTTTCTGTCATCTAGGCCTATCGAAGTCACTCACTTCAAATATGATGTGGTCCCTAAAAAAATGGTTTTGTAAATTTTGATGTAAAAATGAGAAATCGCTGATAAACTTTGAACTCTTCTAACTTCCTAACAGAAAAAAATTTTGTTTCCAAAATTGTGCTTATGTAAAGTAGACATGTTGGAAATGTTATTTATTAACTATTTTGTGTCACAGAAATCTCTGGTTTAACGGTATAAAAATTCAAAAGTTGAAAATTGCTAAATTTTCAAAATTTTTGCCAAAATTCAATTTTTTTCATAAATAAACGCAAAAAATATTGTCCTAAATTTGGTACTAACATGAAGTCCAATATGTGACGAAAAAACAGTCTCAAAATCACCAGGATCCGTTGAAGCGTTCCAGAGTTATAACCTCATGAAGTGACACTGGTCAGAATTGCAAAATTTGGTCTGGTCATTAAGGTGAAAATTAGCTCCGTCACTAAGGGGTTAATATTAGTTGTTGTTGTTGTTGTTATTTATTTACTATTAATAATAATAATAATAATAATAATAAATTATGGTACCTTCCCCTCTCATAGCATTATGGGTGGGTTTTAGCCATTTGTGTTATTACTTACTTAGGCGCCCAAGACCTTTTTGCTGGTTCAGCCGTTGTCCTTCCTTGGAACACGTTTTTGGGCACTCACAACTGCATGCTGGGACCACACCAAAGACCTGTCATTTTCTTTACATCACAATTTTGCTTTTATTAGTCATTTAGACACTTATTTTTGTCGATTTTTCAACTGACCACTTCTTACCTAATATATCCCTCTATAGACAGCAGTGTTGTGGGATAATCAATATTATTCCCTTGATTATTTCAGGCTATAATTGGTGTTGTTTCAGCTAATGCCATATTAATTTCTGAATCTTGTATAACGCTTGATTGTCTCACCATTAAATTTATTTATTAATCCAGGTTTGGAACGTAAAGACCACAGAATGTGCCAATACATTCAAGTCCCTTGGCAGCACTGCTGGAACAGACATTACCGTAAACAGTGTTATCCTTTTGCCGAAAAATCCCGAGCACTTTGTTGTGTGTAACAGATCAAACACTGTGGTGATTATGAACATGCAAGGACAGGTAAGAGTTAAAGTGCTGGAACATGGGTACTATGGGAGCTGCTTTTATCTAAAGAATGAGTAGTAGACATTTGGTTATAACCTAAGCTCTAGGAACGATGAGTTATGGATTGTTCTGGATATGTTGTAACACAAAACTGTAAGCTAATTGTAACTTTTCCATTTAATGCCGCATAGATTGTAAGAAGCTTCAGCTCCGGTAAGAGAGAAGGTGGTGACTTCGTGTGCTGCACATTATCGCCCAGAGGAGAGTGGATTTACTGTGTAGGAGAGGATTTTGTGCTCTACTGTTTCAGCACAGTCACTGGCAAACTGGAGAGAACTTTAACTGTAAGTGAAGACTCTTGTGGCCATGCCATTATTGTAAAATATGAGCACTGTTGTCCATTGTCTAAATCAGTGCTCAATAGTTATTTCTTTTTCATTATCAATATCTTTCCCATTACTGTTCTAAGCTACAGAGAATGTCACAGCCAGTGTCACTATTAGGGCTCGATTCCACTTGTGCATAGCTTCCGATGTGAGAGCATTGGAAGCGATATGCCATTGACCCTCTGCTGTGAGGTCATGCGACTGTGCTGTGATCTTGCAGTCGTATCACAGCTGCGGAGAAGAGGGGGTCAGTACTTTCTCCCTATCTCTGTGTACATCACACTGCGGTCGGATAGCATGCGAGTGCAGTGCGATGTTTCACACGCAGCCATAGACCTGTATGGGTTGTTATGTGTGTGTGTGAGCCGAGACTCGCTGCCAAACGCAGCATGCTGCGATTCATTTCTCATGCCAACATGGCATGTGAAATTATTAATCACAGATGAACACTGCCCCATAGTTTTGCACTGGTGCGAGTGCAATCTGATCTTTTATACGCAAAACGCAAGTGGATCCGAGGACTTATGCTATCACTTCACTATAAGCTATCTGGATGTTGTCATAAGAAGCTTACAGCAAATGTGAAAGACCTTGTAGTTCTAAAGCAGTTTCACACCTGAATATTAAGGCTATTTGCGCACGTTGCATCTTTGTGGTGACAACAAAGATGCACATTTTTGGTCCCTAAAAAACGCTCCCTTGGCATGCATTTCTTGCTGCGTTTTACGGCGTTTTTTACAGCGTTTTTTTGCCCAGTGTGTTTAAGTCAAATCTATTAACTGGAAGGGCTCAAAAACGCTGGCAAAAATACAGAAAGAATTGACATGTTTCATCTTTGTGATCACCTCAAAGACGCAGCCAAAAAAAACTGCACTGTGCGGACAGCAAAAATGAAATGTTATAGACTTTGCTGGGGAAGGAAATGCATGCAGTTTTGGGACCAAAACTGCACAAAAATGCAGCGTGCGCACATAGCTTTACTTCTGCTCTATAGTATCAGAGACCTTGATCTCTTATGTGCCTTTTGTTACTACTAATCCCTGTCTCTACCTCCTTCCTAATGTTAGGGTGAACTCTTGACCAGAGATCACTAGTTGCCTAATGCCTGGCCTAATTGGTATAGACCAAGTGCATGCGTAAATAATTCACACCAGAGAGTCAGATATGATATCTCTTCTTGGTCACAGTAAAAATGGCAGCCAAAGAGATAGAGAAGAAGCATGCGTCCTTTTTATATAGGCTAGCGGCGTACACAAGTTCAGATATACCCATTTAGTGGGACAGTTCGTGGGCTAGCCAATGGGGAGATCAGTGTTGCTGTTGATGGGCGGGTCTGACTTCAGTGGAGGAATCCATGATGTTATATGATCTTTAGGTTGGTCTTCTAGCTTGACCAGGGGTCTTCCCTTATATGGTGGTCTTCGTACATCTGGACATTCCTTGCATTCCAAGCAAGGTGTGGAGAACAGGAAATGGCAGCCATCTTTAAATCGGTGTCGTGTATGATCTGAAACCTGAATTTTGTAATGCAAATCAACATATTTCCCACGATCTCTTGTCAAGAGGTTAATTAAGTATTTCATCTTTTGGCTCTCCTCAACACTATCTCTAGAGGGATGTGTTTCTGGGTCATTCCATGGTAACTTACGTTACATTCACGAGCCAAAACCGGAGTTAATAATGGCTACAGACAGTTCTCTGAAGGCATGCACAAAAATGAGTGAATGTATATTGTACATTGAACTATTCTCAATAGATTTCAACACAGTTTGATTGTTCAACAATAGAAATTAAATACAAAATACAATGTTATTGCTTGGTACCTTACGTTACACGAAAAGTAACGTAAGTTACCAAGCAATAACATTGTAATTTGTATTTAATTTCTATTGTTGAAAAATCAAACTGTGTTGAAATCTATTGAGAATAGTTCAATGTACAATATACATTCACTCATTTTTGTGCCTGCCTTCAGAGAACAGTCTGTAGCCATTATTAACTCCGTTTTTGGCTCGTGAATGTAAAGCAAGTTACCGTGGAATGACCCTTCTCATGCCGGGCAGCAGATTGTGCTGTGTCAGTAGCTCATAAGTGTTTTCTGTGAAAATGGGAAGTAATTTCAACAGGACCTTACATTTTGTAATTAAAGGGAACCTGTCAGGTCCAATATGCACCCAAAACCACGAGCAGTTCTGGGTGCATATTGCTAATCCCTGCCTAAACATCCCTGTATACACTAGCATAGATAGAGATATTTAGAAAAAGTATTTGTAAAGATCTTTTACCATATGCTAATGAGCGAGGGCACTAGCCCCCTGGGCATTAGTTCCCCTGGCTAGTCGGTTCCAATAACAGGTTAGTACACCCCTGTGGGCGTGCTATCATGTTAATGAATGAGCAGCGTCAGAGGATGATCCCACTCCCCTCTCCGCTGTAATCGCGTCTGATGCTGGATTTCGGCTCAGTGCTCATGACCCTGGAGTTTGGGTCATGCACACTACTTCAGTTTGAAGTCAGGACGTGTTCACCCGGCTTCAAAGTGCGAAACTCCAGGTTTCCAAGTTTTCAACTTTTAATGTTTACAAAAATATTCAAGATACAATTGTATACTAATTATTTCTATAGTGCCAATATATTCTGCAACGCTTTACAATTCAGAGGTTCATATAGAAACAAACATAAGTAATAGTTATTGAAGATACAATAATTAAAGCAAAAATAAAGCCAACCTTTCTCCTGAGAGCTTACAATCTCCAATGGAGTGACGTGGGGGTTACACAAAGTTCAAATAGTTATTTACAACGGTCCAACCATCTTTTAAAAATGGGGGATAGATAAAGCTGCATGAACCAGTCATCAGCCAATCTTTGTAATGCATGTGGTATAATCAATAGGGTCATTCCACATCAAGTGGACCAGTTTTAAAAATCGTCCCCACTCGACCTTCTCCGATTTTGTTGAAAATTTATAAGGATGTACATGTATGTTTGAAAAGAGGTTCTGTAAATTGTTAGGGCCAGATCTCAAATACATTGGGCACTGTTGACCTTTCACTGGAGGCCCCCCAAGCCTGCGGCTTCAGCTAAGAGGATTTTGCAAACTTTGGCACATAGCCATTAGAGTTCTAGACTGGCTATGATGCTGAAATTTGGCATACTAGCTCAACTTTTGCTGCTAAACACGATAAAATTATTACCGGCTATGACAAAACAATATTTCGGCCGCAATTTTGTGTCAAAGTAGCTTGTAAAACGCCTCGCATAAAATTTATGCCCATCGGCCATGGCTCCTAGGCGATGGGGCTGCCAGTTCTCGAAAGACAGCATTATTACAATTCTTAATAGGATTAGAATACCAATTCTTAGTGAATTGGTTTTGGTATAACCACCATGGACCAACGCAAGGGTTTGAGTAGTGCAGTTACCATTCATTGCGTATTAATAAATAACACCAAGTTCAGTGGCATTTTTCTTTTCTTAAACTGAGAGACTCCAAAAAAAAATTACAATGATCCTTGTAGAGAAAAATGTGCTCTTTATAATATCAGAATTAATATATTTTAGGGGTACCCTTTTTGAGAAATTTGACCTAAAAATAGGTAAAATTCGGGTTTAAGTTAGTCATCATATGTGGGTGTGAATATTTCCACAAATACATATGCTTTGACCGTGATATTGCAGCAATGCAAAGTCATGTAGATGTTTGGTGTACAGGGCAAAGCACCCGTTACTATTGGTTTTTGGTCTTGAGTTATATGTGGGCAAAGTTAGGCATAAATTTTATGCGAGGTGTTTTACAAGCTACTTTGACACAGAATTGCGGCCGAAATATTGTTTTGGCATAGCCGGTAATAATTTTATCGTGTTTAGCAGCAAAAGATAGAGTTAGTATGCCAAATTTCAGCATCATAGCCAGTATAGAACTCTAATGGCTATGTGCCAAAGTTTGCAAAATCCTCTTAGCTGAAGCCGCAGGCTTGGTGGAACCTCCAGTGAAAGGTCAACAGTGCCCAATGTATTTTAGATCTGGCCCTAAAAATTTACAGAACCTCTTTTCAAACATACATGTACATCCTTATAAATTTTCAACAAAATCGTAGAAGGTCGAGTGGGGACCACTGGTCCACTTGACATGGAATGACCCAATATTGACTTAAGGTGCAAACGCACAGCTTTAGACCCCCTTCACACGCACGTGAAAAACACGTGCGTGTCTTACGTTCCGTTTTTCGGGTCCGTGTTCCGTTTTTTTGGGAGTTTCTCCGGTTCGTGTGACATCCGTGTGATGGCGTATGCTAGCCGTGTGTGTGTGTGTGTGTGTGTGGAATGTCCGTGTGTGCGTGAGATACGTACGTGTAATTTCCATGTGTTGTCCGTGTGAAATGTTCCGTGTGTGATGCACAATATCGATGCTACATGCCCGCTGATAGCAGACAGACAGTGACGTGCGATGAGAATGAACTCGGGTGAACTTCACCCGACTTCATTGTCATACCGCGGCTCTGTCTGTGTGTGGCGTACTGATTAGCGGTCACCCTTGAAGGACTCACTGGTGACAGCTAATCCCCTGAGTGACTGAAGTGAGCAGCGCAGTTAGTGCTGCTGCCACTCAGGCTACCCGCGGCTAGCTGGAGTCCTCCACCCGAAACCGCAACTCACCTGTGACTTCATCATCGTCACTCGGGCGACTTGCTGTCACAGTTGGAGGATCCAGCGGTGGCCGCGAGTAACCTGACTGACGTCATCGCTGATCATGCGATTCACTTCAGTTGCTGTGTGGTGCTGGCAAGAGCGGCGGTGTTCTACTGCAGCTCTTGTCAGCTTCATGTAGCAGAGCTGAGAGCGTTGCGGGACCTCTGTGGATTACACCGGACATGGAGGGGTTTTGGGGGTTTAATAAAGTGGTGAACGAGGGTGTTTTTTATTGTTTATTATTTCAAATAAAGGATTTTTTGACACTGTGTGTTTATTTACTTTAACTTACAGGTTAATCATGGAAGGTGTCTCGGGGAGACGCATGCCGTGATTAATCTTGGACTTAGTGGCAGCTCTGGGCTGCTGCCATTAACTACTTATTACCCCAATTTATTTATTTATTTTTTTACTGCTCGATATTGACACGCCCACCGGCAGCTGTGATTGATTGCCGTGAGACAGCTGTCACTCAGCGTGGGGGGGTGTCTCACTGCAACCAATCATAGGCGCCGGTGGGTGGGGAAAGCAATGAATACGAGATTGAATAATGGGCGGCCGGCATTTTCAAAATAGTAAAAGCCGCCGGAGCTTTTTTAACAGCTGTGTTGCGCCGCATCAGGGATCGGTGAGTATGAGAAAGGGGGAGAGACTGACCGACGGACTGAGGGAGATTGACTAACCTACACAGGAAAAAAAAGATTGACTGACATCGCTTCAAAAAAGCACAAAACGGACACTGACCAAACGGAGATACATCAGTGTCACATACGTGTGCTCACGGACCCATTGAGTTTAGTGGGTGCGTGTTCCGTGAGGAAAACGGACATGCATCTGTGTTTTACGGACAAACAAACGTATCGCACACACGCACCGTATGGAATAACGCACGTATAACTCCATACAATGATTAACATTGCAGTACGTGTGTCCGTGTCTCCGGTACGTGCAGGAACGAACCTAACACGTACCGGAGACACGTGTATGTGAAGGGGGCCTTAATTTGAGGTTAGTCACATCCTAATAAGGCTGGGGCCACACGGGGACTACTGCGATCCCCTTGCATGACACTCGGCTCATGCTGGCAGTACAGCAGAGCCGAGTGTCATGCGTGTGTCCTTGCAACTGAGGTCCGTTCGTGCGAGCAGACCTCAGCTGCAGGGGCCGGGCCGGCACACCGGTGTACCGCGAGTGCAGTGCGATTTTTCTCTCGCCCCATTCACTTGAATGGGTGCGAGAGAAAGAGTCTCGCATTACAATCGCAGCATGCTGCGATGGTTTTCTCAGTCCGATTAGGGCTGAGAAAATAATCGCTCATGTGCGCTGACACACAGGCTAGAATTGGTCCGAGTGGAATGCGATGTTTTATAGCACTCCACTCGCACTGTTTTTCTCGCCGTGTGGCTTAGGCCTTAGAGTAAGGGTTTCAGAATAACAGCTCTTTAGAGGAAACCTGTCACCACATTTTTCTCTATTAAACTAAAATAATCACCTTCTGCAGCTCCTGGGCTGCATTCTAGGAAGGTGCACCTTGGCCCTGACTCCCCTTCCAGACCCCAAAAATAACTTTAAAACTTGGCGTTTAGGTATGCTAATTACCTGTGTTGGCCATATGGGCGGGCTCATTTTCTGCTCCTGTCCCCCCTCCTGCCGCTGATCGCCGTCCTCCTTTTTTGATTGCTATATAATATGTAATTGATATTTAATATGTAGCTGCCTCTTTTTAAAGACCCCAAAAGTAATTTGACAATTATCTCAAAAGCTCCTTAAAGAAGTTGTCCAGTTACCAAAACTGATTTTTTTTTTTTTTTTCCTGATAAATCTTGCTAATATGTGCCTCTCCACACATCTATTATGTTTTTTCAGCAATATTACCTTTTATTGTGCTCTAGCAGTATATCCTCATTGCTGGCTCCAGCTCTGATGGGGTTAATCTCTCTTCTGACTTGCTGGGTTCAGTTCCTACAACTCCCATAATTCTTTGTGGCTCTAGGGCTGTATCTAACACACCACACCCACTGTGTCTAACACACCCACTCTCCTCTCCACCCAAACTCTCCTCCCTGCCTCTTCCTTGTGGATGCACTGAGAGCAATCACAATAGAGACAGCAGAAGCTTGCAGCTCTTCACAACCAGGGGAAGAAGCGTCTATCTTCTGCTTGTTCTCATATAGTTCTTTGTGAGTGTGTGTGTGTGTGTGTGTGTGTGTGTGTGTGTACAGAAATTAATTACCGTATTTTTCACTTTATAAGACGCACCTGATTATAAGACGCACCCCCAAATTTGGTGAAGGAATAGAGAATTTTTTAATAAATGGGGTCCGTCTTATAATGCCAGTGTCCGTCTAATTAGTAATATAGGGTATATGTCCCTCATAGCCCCCTCATCCTAAAATTAGCCACCTTAATCTGGATATGGCCACCTTATATTGAACACGTCCCCCAGTAACCGTTTGCGGGCCCACCGTTTGCGGGCCCACGGGCCCACCGTTTGCGGGCCCACGGGCCCACCGTTTGCGGGCCCACGGGCCCACCGTTTGCGGGCCCACAGGCCCACCGTTAGATATCGCCCCCATGTTGCTGCTTTTAGTAAAAATAAACTCCTTACCTTCTGCAGCAGTGTCCTGTCTGGTGTCACCCTCCTCGGGGTTGAGCTCCTCCAGTGTCTCCTGCACTTCCTACTTCCTGGTTCTAGTGCCAGTCATGTGATCGGGACAGCAGAGAGAGATATCTCTGCGTGCAAGATCACAGCAGCAGGAGGGAGACTGGGCAGACACGCTGGAGGAGGTGAGTAAAGAGTTTATTATTTTACTATGGGCAGCAGCATGGGGGCCATATCTAACACAGGGGGAGGGGGCATGTGTGATCAAAGGTAAGCACAGACAGATAATATGCGCAGCTCCACCAGCCCATCGCCGCGGTGCAGTTTCAGCACCACAGTGGTGGACAGCGGCTGTGCATATTATATGAGCGGGTGCAGGAGATTAAAGGCTGCCACCCGCAGCTTCACAAGCCTCTACCAACCTCCCCAGCACAGCTCCAGAGCGGCCTCCACCTCCCCTGGACCCTGCAGTATATAATCTGTATATTCGGTTTATAAGACGCACCCCCTACTTTCCCCAAATATTTGGGGGAACGAAAGTGCGTCTTATAAAGCGAAAAACACGGTATTAGCCGACGCAACATGTGAAAAAAATAATTGGGGGAAGGGAAAAAAATGAAGGGATCATGAGATTGCTTTTTCCCCTCTTGCCTAGTCTGGTTGTCGTCCGTATCATTCGTGTGGCATGCATTTTGCAGGCTACTTTCACATCAGCGTTTAAACGCAAACCGCATATGACCGGATCCTGTGGATTAAATGTGTAGCGCATGCAACCGTTATTTTACCGGATCCTTCTGCAGCGGGACACAGAATTTATCGGCCGGCACTGGAGTCAGCTGACTCCTGATCTCACAGCCCGCACACGCTGCAATCGATGCAGGTTAACAGCAGTCACTGCCTGCTGCCGATCACGTGTGACAGTGTGCGGGCTGTGTGGTATGGAGTTCAGCTGAGTTCAGATCAGCAGACTCCAGTGTCAGACGATCAGGCCGGGGCCACACGGGGATTACTGCGATCCCCTCGCATGACACTTGGCTCACGCTGGCAGTACAGCAGAGCTGAGTGTCATGCGACTGAGGTCCGACTGTGCGAGCGGACCTCAGCTGCGGGAGGCGGTCCGGCACTCAGGAGAGGCGGGCCAGCGCTGCGGAGGGGCGGGCGGGCCGGCACTGAGGAGGGGTGGGAGTTATTTCTCTCCCTCTCTCCTCCGTAGTCGGCTATTGCGATTCTCGCTCTGCACTCGCTGTACACCGATGTACCGTGAGGGCAGTGCGATTTTTCTCTCACCCCATACACTTGAATGGGTAAAAAAGAGAGTGTCTTGCATTACCGTTGCAGCATGCTGCGATTGTTTTCTCGGTCCGATAAGGGCTGAGAAAATAATCGCTCATGTGCGCTGATACACAGGCTAATATTGGTCCGAATGGAATGCGATGTTTTATCTCACTCCCCTCGCACCGTTTTTCTCGCCGTGTGGCTTAGGCCTTACTTGCTCTGTGTCCCCCTGCATCCATCGCAGCGTGTGCGGGCTGGAGTTCAGCTGAGTTCAGATCAGCTGACTCCAGTGCTGGACTGAACACAGGTGACATCACAGCCCGCACACGCTGCGATGTATGCAGGGGGACACATAACAAGCAATCGGCAGACACTAGAGTCATCTGATTACTTGTTCTGCTGGCTGTGTGGTCAGGAGTAGGCATGAGTGAGCAGTAAAATGCTCTGTCTGGTGCTCGATAGGCGAGACCCATGTCGATTTTCTTTTTTTTTTTTTTTTTTTTATATACAAGTTCATTAACAATAAATAAAAGAAAAACAAACAAACACATAACCCTAACCCTAGGGGTAAAAAAAAAAAAAGGTGTGGGCAGGTGGCATGCTGGGTAATAAGGGGCTATGTTTTACCAGCTGGTATAAAGCCCGAGATTCTTAATGTCAGGCCAAGTTTGACCCGGCCATTAAGAATCTATATATATAATTGCCTTATTCTGTCTGTCTGTCTGTCTTGCTCCAAAATTCTGTCGTTACCGCGACAAGCTTCTCATTGCCGCTCGCCTCGCCTCGGCTCCGCCCCCCCCGCACGGATTGGCCGCTCACTCAGGCTCCGCCCCCACACGCATTGGCAACTCGGCCACGCCCCGCCCCCCTCACGCATTGCATGCCCGCCCCCCGCACGCATTCCCCGAACCGACACGGAGCCCCGACTCCCAGGTGAGTGCTGTACCCCTGGGAGCCCACACCAGCGTACGCCGGCAACCCAGCCGACACATACCCTCGCATTGCTGGGGTTGCCGGCGTACGCTGGTGTGGTCTCCCGTGCGATCGTGTGTGTGCGTGTATGCGATCGGGTGTGTGCGTGTATGCGATCGGGTGTGTGCGTGTATGCGATCGGATGTGTGCGTGTATGCGATCGGATGTGTGCGTGTATGCGATCGGATGTGTGCGTGTCGGTAGAAGGCAGAGGAGCACGGCGTGCAGCACAGCTGCTGGGACCGCCTACCGGAGGGCACAGGCAGAAGTGGGGTGTGCGTGTATACTGTCTGATGTGTGACTGCAGCACGATGGGGGGTGCGCAGCATGGGGGATGGAGCACGATGGGGAGTGCGCAGGATGGGGGATGGAGCACGATGGGGAGTGCACAGCATGGGGGATGGAGCACGATGGGGAGTGCGCAGCAAGCGGGATGGCGCACGATGGGGGATGCGCAGCATGGGGGATGGAGCACGATGGGGAGTGCGCAGCATGGGGGATGGAGCACGACGGGGAGTGCGCAGCATGGGGGATGGAGCACGACAGGGAGTGCGCAGCATGGGGAATTGAGCACGACAGGGAGTGCGCAGCATGGGGGATGGAGCACGACAGGGAGTGCGCAGCATGGGGGATGGAGCGCGACAGGGAGTGCGCAACATGGGGGATGGAGCGCGACGGGAGGTGCGCAGCATGGGGGATGGAGCGCGATGGGGGCTGCGCAGCATGGGGGATGGAGCACGATGGGGGGTGCGCAGCATGGGGGATGGAGCGCGATGGGGGCTGCGCAGCATGGGGGATGGAGCACGATGGGGGGTGCACAGCATGGGGGATGGAGCACGATGGGGGGTGCACAGCATGGGGGATGGAGCACGATTGGGAGTGCGCAGCATGGGGGATGGAGCACGATAGAGACTGCGCAGCATGGGGGATGGAGCACGATGGGGGGTGCGCAGCATGGGGGATGGAGCGCGATGGGGGCTGCGCAGCATGGGGGATGGAGCACGATGGGGGCTGCGCAGCATGGGGGATGGAGCACGATGGGGGGTGCACAGCATGGGGGATGGAGCACGATTGGGAGTGCGCAGCATGGGGGATGGAGCACGATAGAGACTGCGCAGCATGGGGGATGGAGCACGATGGGGGGTGCGCAGCATGGGGGATGGCGCACGATGGGGGGTGCGTAGCATGGGGGATGGAGCACGATGGGGGTGCGCAGCATGGGGGATGGAGCACGATGGGGGTGCGCAGCATGGGGGATGGAGCACGATGGGGATGCGCAGCATGGGGGATGGATCACGATGGGGATGCGCAGCATGGGGGATGGAGCACGATGGGGATGCGCAGCATGGGGGATGGAGCACGATGGGGGGTGCGCAGCATGGGGGATGGAGCACGATGGGGGTGCACACCTCCCCCCAAAACACACACACACACTGCCACACGCGCACTGCACAACACACCACACACACACTTGGAACCACAAACACCGCCCTACACAGACACCCACACACACAGACAACGCCGCACATACACAACACCCAACACACAAACACCGCAGCATACACAAATATACGCACATACCGCGCAACACACACACATTGCACAAAACATACCTCCCCCAAAACACACACACGCACCCCACACCCACACAAACCGCGCAACACACACAGCACCGCACACAGACAACACTGCAGACACACAGCGCTCCACAAACAACGCAACGCACACACAGCGCTCCACACAAACAACACCGCTCTCACACACCCCCACCCAGACAACACCCAGAACATTTACAGCCCCTACACAAACACTTGGCAACTACACACAACAACATCTATATATATATATATAACAAAAATCATACATTAACTACACAATAAATTCTAGAATACTTGATGCGTTAGAATCGGGCCACCTTCTAGTCTCTAATAAAGGGTTAAAAAAAAAATCACAGATAAAAATACTTTATTAGAAATAAATACATAGACACATTAGGGACTCCATGTTTATTACTCCCTCTCACCCCTCCACGATCGAGAGATTTCTGTACTGACCATGCCAGAAGAGGGAGGGAAAAGAGAGGGGGAGAGAAGAGGGGGGGGGGGAAGAGGGGAGAGTATGGGGGGAGGGAGAGGTGCTCTGTCACCAACTTGCTCCACTCTGGGACTTGTTGTGCAGGTGAGAGTGGAGACAGTTGCTACTATGCAGCAGGAGTCAGAGTGGAGACAGTTAGTGACATGTATCATCCGGTCACCTGCACAAGTCCCAGAGTGGAGCAAGATGGTGACATGTAGCATCCGGTCACCTGCACAAGTCCCAGAGTGGAGCAAGATATTGACATATAGCACACTATGTGTCAGAGCAGAGCATGTCACCAACTGTCTCCACTCTGGGACTTGTTGTGCAGGGGAGAGTGGAGAAAATTGCTACTATGCAGCAGAAGTCACCGAGTGGAGACAGTTAGTGACATGTATCATCCGGTCACCTGCACAACAAGTCCCAGAGTGGAGACAGTTAGTGACATGTAGCACACTATGTGTCAGAGCAGAGCATGTCAGGGTCTCCACTCTGGGACTTGTTATGCAGGTGACAGAGTGGAGCAGATTGGTCCCATGCAGCATCCGGTCACCTGTGCTTGCTTGTAGGAGCACATGATCACACTGCCGACACCGCAGGCTTTCGTGACAGCTGAGCACAGCGGGCGGATAGTGTGATCACATACTTACGTGACAGGGGGGATTTCAGCTGAAGAAACCCCCCTCTGCACTCCACACTGGTGCCCCGTACCTCCCACAGCTGACCGATGGTAAGCGGCGCGCTCTGTCTTCACCGCTCCACACTAAAGCTCTCCGGATCCTCCCCTCGAGGCTGGGCTGTGACGTGCGATAGTCCCCGCCACAGCCCAGTCAATCAGTGTGAGTGGCGCCAGCATCCTCTGACGTACCCGTTAAGTTTGAGAGCCCGGAATTGACGAGACCTAAGAGGATACTAGCGGCCGCAGCACCAGGGGGTCATGTGACTGGCACTGAGCATGCAGGATAGCGCCGCTCAGTGCTAGAACTGGAAATAGAAGCCAATGGAGAAAACTCCTATAATAGTAAGTAACACTCATTGAGAAAATAAAAAAATGGGTGAACCACCCCTTTAATGGGCTGCTTGAGCTATTCTCTTTAATTAATCCATCATCAATTAATTAAAGTGGCAAAAAGTCTGGAGCTGATTCCAGGATTGGCATTTGCATTTGGAAGCTGCTGCTGTGAACCCACAACATATGGTTAAAGGAGCTCTCAATGGAAGAGAAGCAGACCATCATTAGGCGACAAAAAAAAAGAAATCCATCAAAGAGCAGAAATGTTAGGGGTGGTCAAATCAATAACTTGGTACATTCTGCAAAAAATAGCGCAGTGGTGAGTTTGGGCACGCAAAATGGCCTGAACAACCACAGAAGACAACAGTGGTGGATGATTGCAGAATCCTTTCCATGGTGAAGAAAAACCTCTTCACAACATCCACCCAAGTGAAGAACACTCTCCAAGAAGTAGGTGTTTCTGTATCTAAGGGGCACTTTGCACACTACGACATCACAAGCCGATGCTGCGATGCCGTGCGCGATAGTCCCCGCCCCCGTCGCAGCTGCGCTATCATGGTGATAGCTGCCGTAGCGAACATTATCGCTACGGCAGCTTCACATGCACTCACCTGCCCTGCGTCGTCGCTCTGGCCGGCGAACCGCCTCCTTATTAAGGGGGCGGGTCGTGCGGCGTCATAGCGATGTCACACGGCAGTCGGCCAATAGAAGCAGAGATGAGCGAGACGTAAACATCCCGCCCACCTCCTTCCTTCCGCATAGCCGGCGTGAGCCGCAGGACACAGGTAGGAGATGTTCCTCGCTCCTGCGGCTTCACACACAGCGTTGTGTGCTGCTGCAGGAACGAGGAACAACATCGTAACATTGGTATTTCCCAATTAATGGAAATGACCGAGGCTACACCAATGATATGATTACGACGCTTTTGCGCTCGTTAATCGTATCATAAAGAATTTACACACTACGATGTCGAGAGCAACGCCAGATGTGCGTCACTTTCGACTTGACCCCACCGACATCGCACCTGCGATGTCGTAGTGTGCAAAGTGCCCCTTAGTCTACTATAAAGAGAAGACTTCATGGGAGCAAATACAGAGTGTCCACCACAAGGTGCAAACCTCTAATCAGCCTTAAAAATAGAAATGCCAGATTAGTCTTTGCCAAAATAAAAAATCTAAAAAAAAAATTGAGCCCAGTTCATGAATAGCATTCTTTGAACAGATGAAACGAAGATCAACCTGTAACAGAGGGAAGGGCAGAAGAAACTATGGAGAAGACTTGGAACAACTCATGATCCAAAGCACACCATATCCTCTGTAAAACATGGTGGAGGCAATGTGATGGCATGGCCATGCATGGGTTCCAATGTCACAAAGTCACTAGTGTTTATTGATTGATATAAAAGACAGAAGCTGCGAGCCAGCGTTCAAAGGAGATTGTGATTTTTATCTATACATAGCATTGCTGATGCACTGCTCTGTATAGCACAAGCGATCGGACGATCGCAGCTTCAAGTCTCCTAAGGGGATTAGTAAATACAGTAAAAGTTTAAAAAAAAAAAAAAAAAAAAACATGAAAAGAGAACACAAGTTCAATTTGCACCTCTTTTGTCATATTGAAAATAAAAACATATACCCATATTTAGTATTGTTGCGTTTATTAAAGTCTGATCTATCAAAATATAAAATTAAGTAATTGGATCAGTAAAGGGCGTAATGAGAAAAAAATATAACCAGCAAAAATTTCTTTTTGGCCACCGGAACATTGCAATGAAATGCAATAACAGGCGATCAAAATATCGTATCTACCCGAAACTAATATCAGTAAAAATTTCAGCCAAAGTTGCAAAAAAATAAGCTCTCCCTTGTACTGCTATGGGGACAGAAAAATAAAAAAATATTGCTCTTGGAGTAAGGGGAAGGGAAATTGAATATGCAAAACCAAAAAAATCGCAAGGTAGTGAAGGGGATAATGAGCAAAATTAACCTCAGTTTTATTGATTCGGCCCTCCACAACAGTCATGGTCTCTTTTGGCCCCTCATGAAAATGAATTGCCCACGCATATTGTAGACTATACTGCAACACACCCTCCCCCCAATGTATGATTTTGGCAATAATTTACGTTTTCGTGACATTGTTCTTTTCTTGTCTAGGTGCATGAGAAAGATGTCATTGGAATTGCCCATCATCCTCACCAAAACTTGATTGGTACCTACAGTGAAGATGGCCTTCTAAAACTCTGGAAGCCATAATAAGAAAACCATCTGGTCTTGTGGAAAGAGACTTTTTTTTTTTTTTTTTTTTATAGATGACAATAGTATTGAATTGTGTTTGCGATTGTGTTTTGTTTTTTTTCTTAGGCAATACACAGCTAATGTGAATATTTTATGTCCAACTATACATTACATTTTTTTTTTTTTTTTGTTTTTTAAACTTCTGAATGAATATGAATACAAATGATCAATTTGCTAAGGTCCTTTCATCATTTTTAACATGGGAAAATATATTTAAAAAATGTAACCAATTCGAAGTTGTCAGTTTTCTTGTCTTCAGATGTATGCGTGTCTACCCCAGATTAGCAACATAAAAAATGCATGCATAGCGTGATGTATGTCATCACTTTTTTTCAGAAATGTTATGTTCTCCTGAAAAATTAAAACCATCAAATTTATCTCAAGTTAGGGGACCTGGCAGTTGGGCCGTCTATTCCGATCTGAGCACATTTCGTGTACTATGAGTCATATCAAACTGTCAAATACAATTTAACATACTAGGGCTTGGATGACATGTCCATGAAAACATAGACCGTGCTCTGATTGGAATAACTACCCTACAGCCAGGTTCTCTGAGCTGTGTGAACTACTCTAAATATGCCTAATGAGACTGCTAGTTCAGGTCAGCAGATTTGAACACTGCTCACGTTTTACGGGCAAGTTAAAAAGGTTGTCCATTTACAAAACTTTTTTTTCTCTCCTAAATCTTGCTATTATGTGCCTCTCCACACAACTGTTGTTATTTCAGCTCTAGCAGCACATCCTCATTGCTAGCTCCAGCTCTGATGGGGTTAATTCTCTCTCCTGAATTTCTGGGTTCAGTTCCTACAACTTCCATGATTCTTTGCGTGGGCTGTAGGACTGTATCGAACACACCCACTCAGCACTCCACTCAGCTCCTCCCTTCTCTCTTCACTGTGTCAGCATGTTATGGAAGCACTGACGGAGATCACAACAGTGACAGCAGCAGTTCCAAGCTCTGCACAACCAGGGGAAGAAAGCGTCTATCTTCTGCTTGTTCTCATATAGGGTGTGTGTGTGTGTGTGTGTGTGTGTGTGTGTGTGTGTGTGTACACAGAAATTATGATTAGGCAGTGCAACATGTGAAAAAAATGAATAATTGGGGAAAAAAAATGATGGGGTCATGAGATTTGCTTTTTCCCCCTCTTGCCTAGTCTCTGTGTGTCGTCCGTATCATCCGTGTGGCATGCATTTTGCAGGCTACTTTAACTTAAAGTGAACCACGGGCGCCCAGGGGCGGCGTCCTGAGGTTTGAAATCCAGCGTTCGGGGGCGGCGTAAATCGGCAGGAGGACAGCAACGTACATCAGGCAGCCCGCCCCCATGGAAGATTAAAGAAATTTGCATACGAAAAGGTACAAGTTTGTAAAGTATTTATTTTGGAATAAAAGGGACCACAAAAACTATAAGAAGCTTCCTAGAATGCAGCCCAGGAGTTGCAGAGGGGGGAACTTTTAGGTTTATAGCTAAATTTCTGATGACAGGTTCCCTTTAAGCGTTTTTATTGCCTAAGGGCAAAAAAAAATGCAAACCGCATATGACCGGATCATGTGGATTGAATGTGCAACGCATGCAACCGCAATTGTTGTTTTACTGGATACTTCTACTTCTACTTTTTATGGCTGCTGCGATGGATGCAGCAGGACACAGAATTTATCTGCCGCCACTGCAGTCAGCTGATCGGGAGTCAGCTGAACTTCTGTTCTCACTGCCCGCACATGCTACGATGGATGCAGGTTAACAGGAGGGGTCAGATTTACTGAATCTGATGGCTCTCGTCAAACACTCTATGCTGCAGAGAACAACCCGTGGGGGGCCCCGTGCGTCAAGGGCCACCCCCACTCCCCGCGCCACCCACGAAGGAGCCTTGTTCGTCAAGGGCCACCCCCGCGCCACTGACGTAGGGACCCTGTTCGTCAAGGGCCACCCCCGCTCCCTGCACCACCCGTGGAGGGGCCCGTTCGTCAAGGGCCACCCCTGCGCCACCCGTGGAGGGGCCCCGTTCGTCAAAGGCCACCCCCGCTCCCCGCACCACCCGTGGAGGGGCCCTGTTCGTCAAGGGCCACCCCCGCTCCCCGCGCCACCCACGGAGGGGCCTTGTTTGTCAAGAGCCACCCCTGCTCCCCGCGCCACCCACGGAGGGGCCCTGTTCGTCAAGGGCCACCCCCGCTCCCAAGTTCTGACACTTGGGGGTCCCGATGGGTTCTCTCGGCTTATGGAGCACTTACTCATGCTGCAAAGAATAACCCATGGGGGGCCCCGTGCGTCAAGGGCCTTCCCCTCGCCACCCACGGAGTCGCCCTGTTCGTCAAGGGCCACTTCCGCGCCACCGACGGAGGGGCCCTGTTCGTCAAGGGCCACCCCCGCTCCCTGCACCACCCATGGAGGGGCCCTGTTCATCAAAAGCCACCCCCGCTCCCTGCGCCACCGACGGGCCCTGTTCATCGTCAAGGGCCACCCCCGCGCCACCCACAGAGGGGCCCTGTTCGTCAAGGGCCACCACCGCGCCACCGACGGAGGGACCCTGTTCGTCAAGGGCCACCCCTGCTCCCCGCGCCACCGACGGAGGGGCCCTGTTCGTCAAGGGCCACCCCCGCGCCACCGACGGAGGGGCCCTGTTCGTCAAGGGCCACCCCCGCTCCCTGCGCCACCCACAGAGGGGTCCCGTTCGTCAAGGCCCACCCCCGCTCCCAAGCTCAAACTCGGGGGTCCCGATGGGTTATCCCGGCTTATGGAGCGCTTATGATGCAGAGCACAACCCATGGAGGGCCCCGTGCGTCAAGGGCCTTCCCCTTGCCACCCACAGAGGGGCTCCGTTCGTCAAGGGCCACCCCCGCTCCCTGCGCCACACACGGAGAACCGTTCATCAAGGGCCACGCACAGAGGGGCCCCGTTCGTCAAGGGCCAACCCTGCGCCACCCACGGAGGGGCCCCGTTCGTCAAGGGCCACCCCCGCTCCCAAGCTCTGACACTCGGGGGCGTCCCGATGGGTTAACTCGGCTTATGGAGCACTTACTTATACTGCAAAAAATAACCCATGGGGGGCCCCGTGCGTCAAGGGCCATCCCCGCACCACCCACGGAGGGGCCTTGTTAGTCAAGGGCCACCCCCGCTCCACCCACGGAGAGGCTCTGTTCGTCAAGGGCCACCCCCGCTCCCAAGCTCTTATATACTCGGGGGTCACTATGGGTTATCCCGGCTTATGGAGCACTTATGCTGCAGAGCACAACCCATGGGGGGCCCCGTGCGACAAGGGCCCCCCATGCGCCACCCACGGAGGGGCCCAGTTCGTTACGGGCCACCCCCGCTCCCCGCGTCACCCACGGAGGAGCTCTGTTGGTCAAGGGCCACCCACCGAGGGGCCCCGTTCGTCAAGGGCCACCCCCGCTCCCAAGCTCTGACACTCGGGGGTCTCGATGGGTTATCCCGGCTTATGGAGCACGCACTTATGCTGCAGAGAGCCACCCACCGAGGGGCCCCGTTTGTCAAGGGCCACCCCCGCGCCACCCTCACTCCCAAGCTCTGACACTCAGGGGTCCCGATGGGTTATCCTGGCTTATGGAGCACTTACTTATGCTGCAGAACACAGCCCATGGGGGGCCCCGTGCATCAAGGGCCTCCCCCGCGCCAGCCACGGAGGGGCCCCGTTCGTCAACGGTCACCCCCGTTCCCCACGCCACCCACGAAGGGGCCCTGTTTGTCAAGGGCCACTCCCGTTCCCAAGCTCTGACACTCGGGGGTCCAAATGGGTTATCTCGGCATATGGAGCACTTATACTGCAGAGCACAACCCACGGACGGGCCCCGTTCGTCAAGGGCCACCCACTGAGGGGCCCCGTTCGTCAAGGGCCACTCCCAAGCTCTGGCACTCAGGGGTCCCGATGGGTTATCCCGGCTTATGGAGCACTTACTTATGCTGCAGAGCACAACCCACGGAGGGGCCCCGTTCGTCAAGGGCCACCCAAGCTCTGACACTCGGGGGTCCCGATGGGTTATCCTGGCTTATGGAGCACTTATTTATGCTGCAGAGCACAACGCATGGGGGGCCCTGTGCGTCAAGGGCCTCCCACGCGCCACCCATAGAGGGGCCCCGTTCGTCAAGGGCCATCCCCGCGTCACCCACGGAGGAGCTCTGTTGGTCAAGGGCCACCCACGCTCCCTGCGCCACCCACCGAGGGGCCCCGTTCGTCAAGGGCCACCACCGCTCCCCACGCCGCCCATGGAGGGGCCCTGTTCGTCAATGGCCACCCCCGCTCCCAAGATCTGACACTCGGGGGTCTCGATGGGTTATTCCGGCTTACGGAGCACTTACCATATCAGAGTCCAGGTCATAGTCGACGCTGCTGCTTTCTCCTCCGTCCTAGTGCATTAGCACCTTGTCATTGTGTTCCCCGTTCACCTTGGAGTTTATGGCGATGGGCGAATCCGTGAACTTATCTGCAACGGACGACAAAGGGAAGAAAGTCAATTTCTGGACACTACTAAACTGAAGCAGAAGAAATTCAAAATTCTAATAAAAATGTAATGTTTAAAAAAAAAAAAAAAAGATGAAGGAACAAAGTAGCTTCACCGAGGGTGACGAGAGCCACTGGCACAAGGATCATCACTCACGTGTATGAGGACAGGCTGTTCACCCCGTTGTTGTCCTCATTGAAGTTGAACATCTTGTTGGGATCCCAACCATTACGCTGCGAGAGAGGAAGGAACAGGGGTCAGATTCACTGAATCTGATGGCTCTCCTCAAATACTCTGTGCTGCAGAGAACAACCCATGGGGGGCCCCGTGCTTCAAGGGCCTCCCCCACTCCACCCACGGAGGGTTCTCGTGCGTACAAGGGCCACCCCCGCTTCCAAGCTCTGACACTCTAGGGCCCCCATGGGTTATCGCCACTTACCATATCAGAGTCCAGGTCAATCAATTTGCTCCTAATTTAGACAAAGTAGATGGAAAGTTTAGCAACGAACTTGTACTTGTGAGGTCTGCCTATTTAATAACATGTGTAATATGTATTTCCGAAACTTCCATTTTATGATTTGCATCAACTAAATTACTTCATTATTTTAGAAGTAACGAGTACATACCGTATTTTTCGGACCATAAGACGCACTTTTTTCCCCCAAATGTTGGGGGAAAGGGGGGGTGCGTCTTCTGGTCTGAATATAGGGCTGCGGCCGGGAATGAGGGTGGTGCGGTGGAGTGGGTCATCGGCGGCACGAGCAGGCTGTAGCAGCCTGCCGTGACCACGTGGTCCCGCTCATTACATATGCATGCCCATCATCCCGCCCATTATCTCTCATCGCTAAAGCCGGCGCTGACAGGTGGGTGGGGTGGGGGGTGCATGCATAGTAAACAGCCGGCCGTGATCACCCATGGCAACTACAGCCTGGAGTAATCATGTGCGGCTGTATTCACTGCTCCCCGCGTGTCATCATCAGCGTGGGGGGCAGTGAATAAGTACGGTACACTCACCGGTCACTTCCCTGCAGCTTCGCGATGTCCTCCTGTTTGCCGCACAGCTGATCTGTGAAGAGAGCGGTGAGCACAGCGATGACGTCATCACTGTGCGCGCCGCTAGCCACGCAGGCCAGCTGATCGGCAGAGAGGAGGACGAGCGATGCTGCAGGGAAGTGACCGGTGACGGCTCCACACAGATCAGCGGCGCTGCTGCCGCCACAGACAGGGGGAGGAGCGATGCTGCATGGAGCGAGGAAAGGTGAGTATAAACATTTTTTTTTTTTTGTGATACAGGATACATGCCATATAGCAGGATGGGTGGGGGTATATAGCAGGATGGATGGGGGTATATACCAGGATGGCAATATATATCAGGATGGGGGTATATAGCAGGATGCCAGTATATAGCAGGATAAGGGCATATACCAGGATGGGGTACATATACAAGGCAGGAGGATCATTACCAGGATGGGGTACCTTGGCAGAGAATTTGGGGACATTACCCTCATAACAGTGTAAGCAGCAGATCCTCGCCCCATAACAGTGTCATGACCACATTTTTTGCTTAAAATTTTATTTTCCTATTTTCCTCTAAAATACGGTAATGAGGTGATCTACACCAATAGTATCCATCCATCTCTTGGACTGGGCACCATCAGTAGTGTTTATTAGGCCCCAGGTACTTTAGGACATCTCAATATTCCTTCTAAAAAGGCAGTCAGGCGCATTAAGTTAACTGGAAGAATATTAAAACATTAAGGAACAGTGTGACAACTACTTATCAGTGCTAAAGGCACCACAAAAGAACACAGCATGGTAAAACTCTTGGTTTTGACCAGTGACAACATACACGGCAAAAATGCATTGTAAACAAATGTACGTTTTGGCTCCAATATCATTCAGATTACATTAAATCTTGCTAAAAAGTGTGTGTGTGTCTTAGGCTATGTGCGCACGTTGCATTTTTTTACCCGAGGAAACGTTGCGTTTTGAACTGCAGCGTTTTCAGTCCAAATTGCATGCGTTCAGCTTCCCCAGCAAAATCTATGAGAAAGCTGAAAAATCAATGCACACACTGTGTTTGTAAACGCAGCGTTTTGGATGCCCAAAATTGCTGCGGGAAAAAAAAGCAGCGTGTCACTTCTTTTGTGCGTTGTAGCAGCGTTCTCCACCCATTGAAATCAATGATGTGGGTCAAAACGCAACCAAAATGCACTTGGACTGCATCTTTGTTGCGTTCTGCATGCTTTTTTGACAAGCAAAACGCAGGTCTTTTCAGTCTCTCTGTCAATGTCGGTCAATCTCTGTCTGTGGATGTCGGTGAATCTCCCTCCCTGTCTGTCGGTCTCTTTCTCTGTCAGTTGGTCGCTCTGTCTGTCTCTCTCTGTCGGTCGGTCTCTCTGCCTGTCCCCCTCTGTCCGTCGGTCAGTCTCTCCCCCTCTCTCATACTCCCCGATCACCGGCACAGCGCTGCACGGCTGTCACACTGCTCCGGCGGCTTTTCCTCTTTTGAAAATGCCGGCCGCTCATTATTCAATCTGGTACTCCCTGCTTTCCCCACCCACTGGCGCCTATGATTGGTTGCAGTCAGACACGCCCCCACGCTGAGTGACAGCTGTCTCACTGCAACCAATCACAGCCGCAGGTGGGCGGGTCTATATCGTGCAGTAAAGTAAATAAATAAATTAAAAAAAAAAAGACGTGCGGATGTGCGGTCCCCCCCAATTTTGATACCAGCCATGGTAAAGCCACACGGCTGAAGGCTGGTATTCTCAGGATGAGGAGCGCCACATTATGCGGAGCCCCCCCAGCCTAACAATATCAGCCAGCAGCCGCCTGGAATTGCCGCATCCTTTAGATTCCACAGTCCCGGGACTCTACCGGGCTCATCCCGAATTGCCCTGGTGCGGTGGCAATCGAGGTAATAAGGAGTTAATGGCAGCAGCCCATAGCTGCCATAAAGTCCTAGGTTAATCATGGCAGGCGTCTCCCTGAGATACCTTCCATGATTAACCTGTAAGTTAAAGAAAATAAACACACATCCAAAAAATCCTTTATTTGGAATAAAAGACAAAAAAAACACCCCCTTTCACCACTTTATTAAAATTGTCAAATACCCCCTCCAGGTCCGACGTAATCCACACGAGGTCCCGCGACGCTCTCAGCTCTGCTACATGAAGCTGACGAGCGGTCACAGACCAGACCATTCTCTGTCAGCTCCACGCAGCAACTGAAGAGAGCCGCGCGATCAGCAATGAAGTCACAAGTGAGTTGCGGTCTCGGGTGGAGGACTCCAGCTGGCCGCGGGTAACTTAAGTGCCGGCAGCGCTGATCACTTCAGTCACTCAGGGGATTAGCGGTCACCGGTGAGTCCTTCACAGGTGACCGCTAATCAGGACGCCACACACAGATAGAGCCGCGGTATTACAATGAAGTCGGGTGAAGTTCACCAGAGTTCATTCTCATCGCGCGACTGTCTGTGTCTGCTGTCAGCCGGCATGTAGCAAAGCTGAATTGCCGGGGGAACGCACTGTCAAAAATGCATCCAAAACGCATGCAAAATGCATGGAAAAAGCATCCAAAATGCATGTATTGTGGATGCATTTTTTTTTTTTTTACAAATGCAGTGTCCAGTCTGCCAGAGGGTGCGTTCTTTTCTGCACTGCAGAGAACGCAACATGCGCACATACCCTAACACTTCTAGGGGCAGCTTATTCTGATGGAGGAGAACGCTGATAGCATCCTTCCTGATCGCTGAAAGACCTATTCTCTCTCTTCCGGACCCTCACTGATCTGTGTGATCAGTGCGGTGCAGGAGAAAAAGATACCAAGACCTGCATGGATGCTGCACGTCCTGTGTAGCTAACGGAACCTTCAGCTCATGTGATCAGTCATATTCCTGGAAGGAATTTCAAAATGTGGTAATGCATAGAGTGGTTGTGTATATTTATGCAATAATCACTAATATTTTGAACATGATAAAATCCATAAATATATAAAGGGTTCATCATGGTGCTAATATTAATCAAAGCTCATTCTATCTGATGTCGAGATCGAATTCCTCTACGGTATATACTATATACATTGATTAACAAGATGACATGATGACTACCTGCTGCCACCACTAAAGTGTACGGTGTATATTGATTTATACTCTATGCAATTCTGTCAGATAATACTCAGTTTCTTCTTGAAAAGGATTGCAATCACAAATTCTTTGGTATTATTATCTTCATTTATTTTGCTTGCAATGAAAAAACACAAAAAAGAATGAAACAAAAATCAAATCATTGATCATTTCACACACATTTCACACAAAACTCCAAAAATGGGCCAGACAAAAGTATTGGCACCCTTAGCCTAATACTTGTTTGCACAACCTTTAGCCAAAATAACTGCGAACAACCGCTTCCGGTAACCATCAATGAGTTTCTTACAATGCTCTGCTGCAATTTTAGACCATTCTTCTTTGGCAAACTGCTCCAGGTCCCTGAGATTTGAAGGATGCCTTCTCCAAACTGCCATTTTGAGATCTCTCCACAGGTGTTCTATGGGATTCAGGTCTGGACTCATTGCTGGCCACTTTAGTAGTCTCCAGTGCTTTCTATCAAACCATTTTCTAGTGCTTTTTGAAGTGTGTTTTGGGTCATTGTCCTGCTGGAAGACCCATGACCTCTGAGGGAGACCCAGCTTTCTCAAACTGGGCCCTACATTATGCTGCAAAATTTCTTGGAAGTCTTCAGACTTCATAATGCCATGCCATGTCAGTTCTCTAATAGTCTGCTGCGCCTGCTACATTAAGATATTTATGGGGTTTGTAATCCCACCCCCCACGTGCTGATCATCATTCAGCGTTTCCTGTTTCAAATTTCCCTCCTCCTTGTTTGGGCGGTATGGTGCTAACACGCAGTCATACTCCACGGGGTCCACCCCCTGGGCAATGACCTCATCATCCAAGGTAATCCCCGTGGAGCGCTGCGGTCCGCCCCTCGCTGCCAAATATGGGTAGTGCCGGGGCTGGATACAATATTCATACTGATGCAAGTGACTGCCCGCCCACTAATACGTAGTCCGTGGGCGGTAAAATGCTGTAACGCACTTGCGTTCCACCTCCTTAACCAGGAAGTGCTGTGTATTGCAAAGCACTTCCTGAGTTCCATCATCTGTAGGTGGTAACCTTCTGGGACGCACTTTGCGTTCCACCCCCCACCAACGGATTGCTATATGTTACATATGCAGGCATTTCCCATAGAACGCACCTGCGCTCTGTCTGGTGCCTGTGTTAACCATGTATCCACTGTGGATCGCATGTACGCCCCCATTAGTCCCCAATTAGAACCATATCACGTCACATATACCATCCTTTCTACCAAGACCAGATCATATCATATTAACTGATCTTAGTATGTTTCTAAACTATACCAAGGCTATCCATGTTTTTTTTTGGGGGGGAGGGGGGGAGGGGGGAATTGTATCAATTCTTTACTGTATGTTTATGGATCAAGGAGTCATGCAGACTATGGGGATTACAGTTATTAGGGGTTAGGAGGAGTGCAATTCAGTATGTAATTCCTCAACCTGAGGACCATTATCAATTTTAAGACCCTATTATCGGGTGTATCTGCTGCATACAATTATTTCGGAGCTTTTTATATATATGTAATTACAGCGTGGATTAATGACACTTGTTAAATAAAGCTGGTAAAACTGAGAACTTCATTCAAGCCCCTGGGATTAAGTGTATCAAGCAGATAGGTCCATTTGGCCTCCCGCTGCAAGATTTTTTTGTCCCAATTGCCCTTTCTTGGAGATTTTGAGATGACCTCAATCACCTGAAATTGGATAGATTTCGGGTTACCCTGGTGGCATTGTATCACATGTCTGGCAATAGGTGTATCTCGTTTGTGTACTATGTCCCCCAGGTGTTCCCCTATCCGTACACTGAGTTGGCGTTTGGTTTTGCCAATATAGCTCATTGGGCACGGGCACATACATCTATAGACCACTCCCTCTGTTCGGCAGTTCTCAAAGCAATTTATGTAGAACATTCTACCCGTGGTTAAGTTAGAGAAAGTTTTGGTCTGATCTATATATGGGCAATAGCTACACATTCCACATCTAAACGTGCCAATCGGCTTTCGATCCAGCCATGTTCCCTCACCTCTTTGTGGCTCAAGATGACTGTGGACCACCATATCTTTTATCGTTCTCCCCCTTCTATAGGTGACACTTGGGTACGGAGTGATAAAGTCCTTCAGATCCGGGTCTGCATGTAATATCCCCCAATGGCGTCTTAGAATGCCGATGACTCTATCATTTTGATCGTCATACGAGCCTATGAGTCTTGTAATGGACTCAGATGTGGATCTCTCACGTGGGGTCAGCAAGTTTCGCCTGTTAGTGTCCCGTGCTGACCTAAGGGCTGTTTTGATGATGTGTGAAGGGTATCCTGTTGCTCGAAACCGATCCCCGAGTTGCTCTGCCTGCTTGTTGAATTCACTGAGGGATGAACAGTTCCTTCTAATACGAAGAAACTGTCCTTTGGGAATGCCTCTACGTAAAGGCAGGGGATGATGACTCTCCCACCTCAGGAGACTGTTTGTGGCTGTAGGTTTCCGGTGAATGCTCGTGCCCAACGTGCCATCATCATTCCTGACTATTTGTGTCTAAGAAGGCCAGACTGTCCCCCCCCCTATCTCATAGGTAAAGTTTAGACCCAACTGGTTGATGTTAAGGCTAGCCACAAACTCCTGGAAGGATCTCGCATCCCCCGTCCAGAGGACGAGGATGACATCTATGTATCGACCCCAGAATGTAATCTGGGGTCCCCAGATGACATCCCCATCCCCAAAGACCAACCTATCCTCCCACCAGCCCAGGAACATGTTAGCGTAGATCAGGCACAGGGGCTCCCCATCGCTGTGCCCCTGAGCTGGTGGTAGAATTGGTTACAAAATAGAAAATAGTTGTGGGTTAACACAAATGTGAGGAGTTGGATGACAAAAGTATTGTGTTCCCTATATTGATTCCCTCTTGCATCCAAATAAAATTTGACCGCCTCTAAACCCCTGTCATGTGGTATGCAGCTATAAAGCTGCTCTACATCAATTGATGCCAGAATGGTATTGGCATCCACATGTATTCCATCTAGTTTACATAATAGATCTGTAGTGTCTCTGATGTATGACGGTTGTGTTATCACAAAGGGGCGAAGTACTTTGTCAAGGTATATGCCCGGGTTTTGTCCCAGAGCACCCACACCTGATACAATTGGGCGTCCTTTTAAGGGGTGAATTCCTTTATGGATCTTGGGGGTCGAGTAAAACGTAGCTATGGTTGGGAATTTGTCATTAAGGAAATTGTATTCCTCCCTAGATAAAAGGGATTTATCAAGGGCCTCTGAGCTTATGCTTTCTAATTCCGACATAAAAACCCTAGTGGGGTCTGAGGGGAGGATAGCATAAGTGATTTTGTCTGACAAAATTTTGGAACACATTTTCACATAGTCTGTTGTATCCATGACTACAACATTTCCCCCTTTGTCTGAGGGTTTTATTGTTATCGATTGATTTTTCTCCAAGTTAATAAGGGCTTCTTTTTCATAGGGCATCAGATTGGGTTCACAGTTATTTATTATAGGTTTAATTTTTCCGGATCTCATCTGTCACTAATTTCGAGAATATATCCAGACTATTACAGTCCGTCACTGGAGGCATCCTTGTACTTTTCAATTTTAAATCGGTAAAAGGGCCTATACCACTTGCATTATTATCTGTTTCAGACAGACCTGCCAACAGTCTCACATCCTCAAGATCATCCAGGGGGATCCCAAGTCTACGGCACTCCGCCAAATCGCTATGTCTAAAAAACTTCCTCCATCTAAGCTTTCTCAGGAAAAGTTCGATATCCTTAATCCAGGTGAATGAATCAAAATGTGTAGTGGGAACAAAGGATAAACCTCTGTTCAACACACTTTCTGTCATTTTTGAAAGTCTGTATGTAGACAGGTTATAGATCTGTTGTCCCTCCCTTTGAGGTCTATTCACCACTTCCTCGCATTTCTGGGGTGTCTTTCCCTGAATATATAAGGGTATTGTGCCCCTAAAAAAGAGGCTGGTGCTGGTGCCGATGTCTGCGGAGTGGGGGTATAGGGGGAGGGTCCAAAGGAAGGTAAGGATAACGATGACGGTCCAGCTGTTCCCGAGGTCTGATATTCTGAGGGTCCCTGATAGTCCCTGCCTCCTGTTTGCTCCCATCGCTTCCTTCCCCCTCTCTGTCTCTCTCCCTTATTTCTATTGCCCCTTGGTCTAGGATCCCTTGGTCAACTCTCTGAATCTGAAAAATCTGAGGACGATATATCCCCAGTTCCTTCCTGGCAATTAAAGGCTCTCTTTTGTTTAAAGTCCTCGAGATCTCTAATGAACCGCCTATGTTTACGATTTTTTATATTTTGTTGGTATTTACAGTGCCTACAAGTAGTATTCAACCCCCTGCAGATTTAGCAGGTTTGATAAGATGCAAATAAGTTAGAGCCTGCAAACTTCAAACAAGAGCAGGATTTATTAACAGATGCATAAATCTTACAAACCAACAAGTTATGTTGCTCAGTTAAATTTTAATACATTTTCAACATAAAAGTGTGGGTCAATTATTATTCAACCCCTAGGTTTAATATTTTGTGGAATAACCCTTGTTTGCAATTACAGCTAATAATCGTCTTTTATAAGACCTGATCAGGCCGGCACAGGTCTCTGGAGTTATCTTGGCCCACTCCTCCATGCAGATCTTCTCCAAGTTATCTAGGTTCTTTGGGTGACTCATGTGGACTTTAATCTTGAGCTCCTTCCACAAGTTTTCAATTGGGTTAAGGTCAGGAGACTGACTAGGCCACTGCAACAGCTTGATTTTTTTCCCTCTTGAACCAGGCCTTGGTTTTCTTGGCTGTGTGCTTTGGGTCGTTGTCTTGTTGGAAGATGAAATGACGACCCATCTTAAGATCCTTGATGGAGGAGCGGAGGATCTTGGCCAAAATCTCCAGGTAGGCCGTGCTATCCATCTTCCCATGGATGCGGACCAGATGGCCAGGCCCCTTGGCTGAGAAACAGCCCCACAGCATGATGCTGCCACCACCATGCTTGACTGTAGGGATGGTATTCTTGGGGTCGTATGCAGTGCCATCCAGTCTCCAAACGTCACGTGTGTGATCTTGGTCTCATCAGACCAGAGAACCTTGAACCAGTCTGCTCATGATCACTTGGAGGACTCTGAGACAAACTGTAGACGAGCCTGGACATGACGCTTTGAAAGTAAAGGTACCTTACGGGCTCGTCTGGAAAGGAGACCATTGCGGTGGAGTACGTTACTTATGGTATTGAGTGAAACCAATGTCCCCACTGCCATGAGATCTTCCCGGAGCTCATTCCTTGTTGTCCTTGGGTTAGCCTTGACTCTTTGGACAAGCCTGGCCTCGGCACGGGTGGAAACTTTCAAAGGCTGTCCAGGCCGTGGAAGGCTAACAGTAGTTCCATAAGCCTTCCACTTCCGGATGATGCTCCCAACAGTAGAGACAGGTAGGCCCAACTCCTTGGAAAGGGTTTTGTACCCCTTGCCAGCCTTGTGACCCTCCACGATCTTGTCTCTGATGGCGTTGGAATGCTCCTTTGTCTTTCCCATGTTGACCAAGTATGAGTGCTGTTCACAAGTTTGGGAAGGGTCTTAATTAGTCAGAAAAGGCTGGAAAAAGAGATAATTAATCCAAACATGTGAAGCTCATTGTTCTTTGTGCCTGAAATACTTCTTAATACTTTAGGGGAACCAAACAGAATTCTTGTGGTTTGAGGGGTTGAATAATAAATGACCCTCTTAATAAACTTTTCACAATTTAAAAAAAAAAATAAAAAAAGAAATAACATTCTTTTTTGCTGCAGTGCATTTCACACTTCCAGGCTGATCTACAGTCCAAATGTCACAATGCCAAGTTAATTCCGAATGTGTAAACCTGCTAAATCTGCAGGGGGTTGAATACTACTTGTAGGCACTGTATCTATAGTGGCCTGCAGTGCCAGCTCCTTAGCCTGGAACTCAGGGTCCGTTTTAAATTTTAGGGCCTCTTCTCTAAGTGTATGTAGATTTTTTTGAGTTATCTCCAAAGTACTCCGCTCCTCCTTCAATAGTATATTCATAAACCTAAGGGAAGAGGCCAGTGATTCCTCCTCCCACCTCTTAACAATTTGTGGTGTCCTAGTTCTTTCTGCCGGTATTATATTCACCCTGAGTCCCCTGGGCACTATATTATGTTTAATATAGTGCTCCAGTGACTGGACCTCCCACCAGGATTTAGAGTTGTTGATGTAGGCCATTTGTAGTTCCAAAAAGACCGATTTAGGGTATGTGCGCACTAGGTGTTTTTTTCACGCTGCGTTTTTATGTGCGTTTTTGTCTCAAAAAACGCACCCGAAGCTAAAAAACGCGGCAAAAACGCATGCGTTTTTGCCGCGATTTGGTGCGTTTTTTGCTGCGTTTTTGCTCACTGCGTTTTTAATCAGTGCACAATGCCATTAAAGATTGTTGATGAAAAAAAAAAAAAAAAAAAAAGATCTGATGTCATTTCCTTCTTCAAAATGTTCATTGTATGCAGGAGAGCAGACAGCAGCTGCAGAACTACAAGGCTCAGCATCCTCCATTCACTAGTGTATGCAGGAGAGCAGACAGCAGCTGCAGAACTACAAGGCTCAGCATCCTCCATCCAGGACTGTATGCAGTTTTTTGCCCAAAAAGAAAAAAAAAATGACATGGGCTTCGCCATATTTTTGTATGCTAGCCGGGTACAGCAGGCAGGTACGGGCTGCCCCCAACCCCCAGCTGCCTATTTGTACCCGGCTGGGAACCAAAAATATAGAGAAGCCCTTTTTTTTTAATTATTTCATGAATTTCATGAAATAATTAAAAAAAAAAAATAACGTGGGCTTCGCCTAATTTTTGAGTCCAGCCGGGTACAACTAGGCAGCTGGGGATTGGAATCCACAGTGCAGGGTGCCCAATATTTCTGGCCACCCCCACTGCGAATTGCAGTCCGCAGCCACCCCAGAAAATGGCGCTTTCATAGAAGTGCCATCTTCTGGCGCTGTATCCAACTCTTCCAGCTGCCCTGAAGCCGGGTGGCTAGCTAGGTAATAATGGAGTTAGGGCTAGCTGTATATTATCAGCTAGCCCTAAGCCCGAAATTCATGGTGTCACGCCAATATTAGACATGGCCACCATGAATTTCTAGTAATGATAAAAAAAAACAAAAAAACAAAACAACACACAGAAAAATATTTTTATTAGAAATAAAACACAACACAATTAGTGACTCCATCTTTATTGAAATAAAGAACCCCCCTCCGCAGTAATCCTGGGTCAGGGTCCCGCGCCGTCCAATCAGGATCCAATATCATCTGATCGGTTTGCTGGAAGGCAAAGCGATCAGATGATGTGTCAGGTTCAAGTGCCTGAATCCCATCACACATCAGCTGATTGTATAAAAGCCGGTTATACAATCAGCTGAAAAAAAAAAAAATAATACTCACTTATGTGCTGTGCTGATTACCGGCAGCTCCTACAGCGATCGATTGGACAGGAGTCTGATCCCGTCCGATCGCTGCAGGAGCTGCCGGTAATCAGCTGATGAAGTTCCCTGACGGCAGGATCAGCTGATAGCCGGCCGGGCGCGAAAAAGCCGGCGAGACTACGATCAGCTGATGCGTCAGGTGACTGCATCAGGTGATCCACCACCAGGTCCTGCAAGCAAGGTCCTGCCCCGGGGAGACTGCACACAGCCAGAGCGGCGGGACCGAGACAGGGGCTGGGAGCGGGCATGGCACCGGGACCCTGCAGACAGGTGAGTATATATGACATTTTTTTTTTTTCACTGTTCACTTTGGTTTTCGCCGCTGCCTCCACCTCCCGCCCAGACATGGCACCGCACGGAGCTGACATGCACAGGACGGGAGGTGGACGCAGCGGTGACGGTAACTGGAGGATTCATGCTTCTGTGTTTACCAACAGAAGGAATCCTCTTCCTGTACACGTCACTGTAGTACCCACCCCTTGCGTTTATAGCTGCGTTTTTAGTCATAGAAACGCGGCTATATGCGTTTTTCATTGCGTTTTTAACATCTCATTGAACTCATTGAATTCAATGAGTGAAAAACGCAGTGGAAAACGCAGAAATAATTGACATGCTGCGTTTTTGTGGTCACCACAAAAACGCAGCTAAAAAAAAACGCTGTGTACGGACAGCACTTCTGAAAACCCATTGACATTGCTGGGGAAGCAATGTCACTGCGTTTTCAGCACAAAAACGCGGTAAAAAACGCCGCTAAAAACGCGGCAAAAACGCCTAGTGCGCACATACCCTTAAACTTCACATTTATTAATTCCATTAAAATTATCAATTGTAAAAACACTGAATTTATACCCAATTGTTTATGTCACTATCCAGTCGTGATATATAATGTGAGGTCCTGAAAAGGGAGAGGGGAGCAAAATAGTGGGCAAGGGACGTGTACCACCTGTGGATACTAAATGGATATGCTGATAGTGGGATAGGGGGATCTAATATTCCCTGATAGTTGTCCCTACCTTACAACGGAGGTAATACACCTTAATTTTTTGGGTGCCCCCCGTTCCTCAGCGGCTTGCCCTCCAGTCCCTGTCTTATATATAAACCAAGGTTTGTGGGAGGTCCAGTCACTGGAGCACTATATTAAACATAAATTATAATATATATAATACCGGCAGAAAGAACTAGGACACCACAACTTGTTAAGAGGTGGTAGGTGGGAGGAGGAATCGCTGGCCTCTGGAGGTGAGCTGCAGATGAATATGGGACTTGCAGACAGCATGGTGCTGAGTGAAGGAGGGGGGAGGGGTGAGAGCAGTGAGGGAGCTCAGGCCTGCATGGCAGAGACAAATTCCAGATCTCAGGCAGCACAGCTAGGGGAGCTGACAGGCACACAGAATACCCCTGAAGAGCCCACATTGAGAGACATCCTCACAGCAGTAATGCTATGCAGAGCATCTATTAATGAGGTGACCCAGCAGCTGGGGAGTCTCAGAGAAGACATGGCATCCATGCGGCACAAGCTTCATGAAGTGAGAGAACAGGAGAAGTTGAGCAGAGTCAGAATCATGGAGGACCGCTTGGCAGGATCTGACAGAGACGGGCAGCGTGCAGCACAGCAAATAGCAGCACTCCTAGCAAAAACGGATGACCTTGAAAATAGATCAAGGCGTAACAACCTGAGATTAATTGGCGTCCCAGAGAAAGTGGAAGGTACATCCCCAACTGAATTTTTTGAGGAATGGCTGAAAAGTAAAATTGGATCTGAGCATCTCACCCCTCTATTTGCGGTGGAAAGAGCCCATAGGGTTCCCACCCACCCCCTGCCTCCTGGACACCCACCGCGACCTGTCCTGGCCAAAATACTGCATTACAGAGACAGGGATAATATCCTGAAGCATGCCAGAGGACACCCGAACTTGATCATCAATGGCTCTAAGATATCCATTTTTCCAGACTACTCCATAGAAGTGCAAAAGCAAAGAGCCAAGTTCATTGACATCAAGAGAAGGCTGAGACAACTAAATCTGGTATACTCCATGATGTACCCGGCGAAGCTCAGAGTGGTAGCGGGAGGAACAGTGCACTTTTTCCTGGATCCTAAGGAAGCGCTAAGATAGCTGGATGGCAATGAACAACGCTTGCGGCGGGAAGGTCGTGAAGGGGAAACTGGAGACTGACTTTTGGGGACACCCTACCTCTCATCGCATGCAGTGGTGTAGAGGAAGAATAATATGTTATGGTTGCCGGGGAGGAGTTCCTGTTTGAAAATTTTAAAAAATATATATTTTTTTGTTTACCCTGGCAATCTAAATTTAAATCTACATTTAATGGACTCTAGAGGAAAGGGGTCTGCAAACACCACTGAGGATGGGAGGAAATGGAATCCTGGCTATGGAAAGGGACTTTCGAACTCATACTGGACTTGCAATGCATAAATACTGAATTGATTTTTATTCTCCCCCCCCTTTTTTGTTTTTCTTTTTCTCCCCTCTCCCTCCTCTTATTCCATTCTGTTTCTTTTTCTTATACTACCTTTCTCTTTCTCTTCTTTGTTTTACCCACTTTCCCTCCCCCCCTTTTTTTTTCTTCTTCTTTCCCATAACTTGCTTTCGTCGTTGTTCCCCCTTAATATTAATAAAAAAAAAAAAAAAAAAAAAAGGGGCATTGCGAGAATATGGCAGGACTGCAATACTGATCAGATGGACAGCCGGATACCGTGCACGACAAACAGGCGGGGTCCGCCCCTCCTTCTGGAGGTCCTGGTTCTGGTGTTATTGATGGTTGATTGGGCCCTGTCCGTCGTAAAAGAGGAAATGCGACAAAAGATGGACACGGTATCTGGCAGAGTTGCCAAGCCAAACATATGCCCTCCGACCCTGATACAAAGGGGACTGGTGGCGACAATGTTACTATGTTTATTGTTGGGGGGGTGTTTATATTGGGGGGCTAGGGGGAGGGTGGGCCAGTCGACAGTCTCATTTGGCCTATTAAGGAGCTCTGGGAGAACGAGAATTTGTCAATCATATGGCGGGACGCATTAAGCTAATTAGTTGGAATGTTAGGGGCTTAGCCGCTAGCATCAAAAGGCAAGCAGTATTTCAATTTTTACGCACAGAAAAACCTGACCTAATTTGCTTGCAGGAAACACACATGACACCGGAGAAGCTGCATCTACTGGATAGAAGGTGGCTCAGGGTATGGTATCATTCTACATATTCTGCATACTCCAGAGGGGCCAGTATACTGGTCCGCTCAGGCGCTCGGTTTGAATTTGACCTTGAAAAGGTCATCGTGGATAATGATGGGCGGTATGTATGTCTTTCCTGTAGGCTGGGGACAAGAGTCGTAGTAATTATATCCCTATACATACCTCCGCCATATTGCAGCAAACTACTTCACAGTCTGATAAATTTATTGACAGACTTTCCGGGGCTTCCCTTTATGATAATGGAAGATTTTAATAATATTCCGAATTCACATTGGGACAAAGGGAGACAAGAGGTACGAAAAATGGGGGGTAACTGTACACCATTCGGTAATTTTCTTAAAGAAACGGCGCTGATTGACCTATGGAGGACTTGTCATCCGAAAGTGTATCAATACTCCTGTTATTCGGCTACGTTCTCATCCCTTTCGCGCATTGATCTGGCCTTGAGCAATGAAGCAATGCAAGGTTTGGTAGTAGGTACTAAATACCTCCCCAGGACGGTATCAGATAATTCGCCCCTGTGTGTAGAAATAGACCTGGGGGAACAACAAAACCAAAATAGACCCTTATGGAAATTAAATCCCTTTTGGTTACAATTAATGGAAGAAGGGGGGGGGGGTATTAGTGATAGTTTAAAGGAATACCTTAGGTTCAATGAAGGATCAGCATCTATTGGAATGGTTTGGGAGGCAATGAAGGCATACTTGAGGGGATTGTATATAAGGGGTATATCTAAGGTAAAGACGGAGGCAAGAAGGCAGAATCAGCTTGCGTTTCAGGAATTGGGGGAGGCGAAAGATGCCTTAATATCAAACCTCACGCCGGCGGCAAAAGCTAGGATGAAGGCAGCTTAAAAGCAGGGCTGTGGAGTCGGTAAGCCAAACCTTCGACTCCGACTCCGACTCCGACTCCTCAAATTCTCTTGCACCGACTCCGACTCCGGCTCCGACTCCGACTCCGGCTCCGACTCCGACTCCTACATATATTGCTTAGTTAGGTGAAAAATTTATTGTAGTACATGAATATGTGTATGTGAACATCAGACATTTAATAATTTTTATGATACGATAATCAAGATATTTGGATAGAACATAAAATATATTTATTGGAATACAACTTTAGAACACAAAAAACTGTAATAAATTGTAAATATGTAATACACTATGTAATATACAGTAGATTACATATATATCTTGTGTGTGTATATACACTGTGTGTATATATATATATATATATATATATATATATATATATATATATATTACATATTTACAATTTATTAGTTTTTTGTGTTCTAAAGTTGTATTCCAATAAATATTTTATGTTCTATCCAAATATCTTGATTATTGTATCATAAAAACAATTAAATGTCTGATGTTCACATTGTACTACAATAAATTTTTCACTTAAATATAAGCATTATACTAAATGTTATTATTTAGTAAAATATTCAGCACATTCTGCATTGCACTCCTGTCCCCAATTTATTATATATTTTAGGAGTCGGAGTCGGTGCATTTTATACCGACTCCGACTCCGACTCCGACTCCACCAAAATGAGCTCCGACTCCACGACTCCGACTCCGACTCCACAGCCCTGCTTAAAAGATGGTTAATAGATTGACCATACAGGCAGCGGAGAGAAAGAAAATGTTCCAGACCATGCAGTCCTTTGAGAATGGAGAACGGGCGGGTCAACTATTATCAGTGATAGCTGCGGCACAGAGGGAATCGACATATATTGCATGGTTACAGTCAGTAGATGGAGCAGTTGTCACGGACAACTCGGGGATCCTAAAAGTACTAGAAACATTCTACTCTGATCTATACTCAGTCAAGGTGCAGCCGGAAGCGGGGGAGGTGGATGAATTTCTAGGCAGATCTCAGGTGCCAGTCCTCTCAAGGGAATCTAGAGAGTTACTAGAGGAGCCATTTGACTTAGAGGAGTTGGAGCTAGCTCTGAGTGATATGGCAAATGATAAGGCGCCAGGGGTAGATGGGTTTCCGGCTGAAGTATATGAGCAACATAGTGAGGTTTTACTGCTGGTGCTGCTTAAGGTATATAATTCATGTCTGGAGAGAGGAGAGCTGATGCCGTCTATGCAGGAGGCAATAATTGTGGTACTCCCTAAAGAAGGTAAAGACCCGGGTTTGCCAGCCTCTTACAGACCGATTTCACTATTGATGGTAGATGTAAAGCTCCTGGCTAAAATGCTTGCAAATAGGCTCACCAAAGTCATTACATCCCTAATACACCCAGATCAAGCAGGGTTTATGCCCAACAAATCCACGGCAACTAACCTTAGGAGACTGTACCTGAATATGCAGATACCGGCGAAAAATAAGGGGAGGCGGGTCATTCTCTCCCTAGACACGGCCAAAGCGTAGAGTGGGGGTACCTATGGGCTACGATGCGATCAATGGTGTTTGGGGAAGTATATATTAGGTGGGTTCAGCTGTTGTACTCTGCTCCTACGGTAAGAATTAGGGCAAATGGCAGCATGTCAGATAGATTTTCTCTCTATAGGGGCACAAGGCAGGGGTGCACACTGTCCCCCCTGTTGTTTGCTATCGCTATTGAACCACTGGCGGCGGTGATGCGGCGGGATCCTGGTGTAGTGGGTTACCGATATGGGAGTGTGGAGGAGAAAGTGGCCTTATATGCGGATGATTTATTATTGTTTCTGGGAGATGCAGGGAGTTCCTTGGAGGCGGTAATGAGGGTCATATCTAACTTTGGAAGGATATCAGGGCTCACGATAAATTGGGACAAATCGGTTTTGATGCCACTAGATGAAACGCCCTCCAATGTAGTGGTGACTTGTGCTCCGGTTCAGGTGGTGTCAGAGTTTAAATATCTGGGAATTATGATATCCAATAAACTGACTGAGTATGAACGTCTTAATCTCGCCCCCCTTTTACTTAAGTTCAAACAAAACATTCTGGCCTGGTCCAAACTGTACCTTACAGTGGTGGGGAGAGTCAACTTAGCTAAAATGATACTAATGCTCCAACTGCTCTATGTGCTCCATAACGCCCCAGTGTGGCTACCACAAAATAGGTTTTTATAAAATAAATTCTATTTTCCGAGGCTTAATCTGGGGAAGGAAGCGCCCACGGATGAGGTTAGAATATTTACAGAGACCAAAAGACGAAGGGGGACTGGCTCTACGTAATCCTTGGTGCTATTACTTAGCTGCCCAGAGTCAACACATGGTGGGGTGAGGTGTGACAGGTTTGGAGACCTCGGCGGGGAAAATATTACAGTATGTGATCAGAAAAGGTCCTGTGCTGGCAAGTCGAGGCGGGAAAGTTCCGTCCACACTCTGCATCATATCCTACTATACAGTTGATAAATAAAGTATGGGGTAAGATCAAACAGGTGAGACAGGTAACCGGGTTCACTAGATATACCCCCATGTGGGACAACGCCAACATTCTGGAATTTTTATCCCTTAAAGAATTTGGGCAATGGAGGAGAATTGGTATCTGGTACCTCTCCCAAGTGATGGATGGAAACATATTTAAGACTTTTGAAGTACTGCTAAAAGACTTCCCACTGGGACATAGTATGTTTTATAAATACCTGCAGCTACGTCACGCATTTGAATCGCAGAACAGAATAATACCAATTGTTATACAATCAGATAATGTTATTAATATATTGGGGACGCAGAGAGGGACGGCAGGATGTATATCGATGGTCTACGGGGGACTTCTGTCCATGTCAGTTGAGAGGCAACAAATTGGGGCATATGCAAGGTGGGTGGAAGATTTTGGAGAAATTGGGGAGGAGAAATGGGAGTCTATTTTGCAATATGTCATCAAAATATCTCTGAGCGAGGCAAAACGGCTATCGCAATTATATGTTATATACAGAGTATATAGAACCCCCTTGTGGATGAAGAAAGTGGAAGTGAGAACGGATTCCAAATGTCCAAAATGTACTGTGGAAGAAGCAGGGATCATGCACATGTTGTGGGATTGCCCGTGTTTACAAGGGTTTTGGATCACAGTGTTAAATTTAATTCAATCAGTGATGCAAGTGGACCTACCCAGAAACCCGCTGGTGTGTACTGGGCTATGTGGATGAAGTGGGGGCGGATGAACAAGAGAAACTGGCAGTGGCATGATTGTTGTATGCAGCAAGGAAACTAATTGCTTTGTATTGGCTATCTGAAAAAGCACCGACACGTAAGGAATTTGTTGAAAAAGTGAATTATATTATTTATATGGAGAAAAATGTTTATATTAAAAGAAAGAAAGAGAAATCAATATGAGAAGATCTGGAGCAAGTGGGTGGACTTTCCAGTTTTAGCGTCATTTGATCTACTGAAAGATAGGATATTTAGACTATAGGTAGGAAAGGAAAGATCGCAGTGGCTGAGAAATAAGGAGGGCAGGTCATTATGTGAATAAAGAGGGATGTAGAGAGTGGAGGGGTGAGACTGTCGACCGGAAGACGGTGGGGAGAGGGGGAGGGAGTATGTGTGAGGACTACCCTCACAATTTGTTGTTATGTTTATGAAAGTTTTAAAATGCAATAAAAATTTATCTGATTTAAAAAAAAAAAAAAAAGTTTGCCACAAGCCACCTGAGAGACACACCAAACGTGAAAGAAGGTGCTCTGGTCAGATGAATCCAAAATCGAATTTTTGGACACAATGCCAAACGATATGTTTGGCGTAAAAGCAACACAACTCATCATCCTGGACACACCATCCTCACTGTCAAACATGGTGGTGGCAGCATCATGGTTTGGGCCTGCTTTTCTTCAGCAGGGACAGAGAAAATGGTTAAAATTGATGAGAAGATGGATGGAGCCAAATACAGGACCATTCTTGAAGAAAACATGTTGGTTGGAGTCTGTAAAAGACCTGAGACTAGGATGGAGATTTGTCTTTCAACAAGACAATGATTCAAAACATAAGGCAAAATCTACAATGGAATGGATCACAAATAAACATATCTAGGTGTTAGAATGGCCAAGTCAAAGTCCAGACCTGAATCCAATTGAGAATCTGTGGAAAGAGCTGAAAACTGCTGTTCACAAACGTTCTACATCCAACCTCACTCAGCTCGACCTGTTTGCAAAGGAAGAATGGGCAAGAATTTCAGTCTCTCGATGTGCAAAACTGATAGAGACATACCCCAAGCGACTTGCAGCTGTAATTGCAGCAAAAGGTGGCGCTACAAAGTACTAACTTAAAGGGGACGAATAATATTGTACGCCCCACTTTTCAGTTATTTTTTTTATAAAAGTTTAAAATAAGCAATACATTTCGTTCAACTTCACAACTGTGTCCCACTTATTGTTGATTCTCCACCATAAAATTAAAAATTTTTTATCTTTATGTTTGAAGCCTGACATGTGGGAGAAGGTTGAAAAATTCAAGGAGGCCAAATACTTTCGCAAGGCACTGTGTATATATATATATATATATATATATATATATATATATACTTTGTGTATATATATATATATATATTTTTCAAACATTTTGGAGAAAAATAAGGGGTGCTTCTTAAAATCCAAATGCAGCTTACTGGGAGGTGGAGACTGGGCGCTGTGTTGGTATGCGGTTGGGGGTGTGTGGAGCAGGGCTGTGCTGGCTGCTTCGGGGGAGATTCTCTGTCGGCGGGGCTGTGTTGGCTGCGGTAGGAGCTGTGTGAAGCAGGGTGGTGCAGCTTGTAAGATGCTCTGTTGGTGGTGTGGAGCTCTGTGGAGCATGCTCTGTCAGCGGTGCGATTTTCAAGTAATTTCGCCAGGAGTCGGCGCGTGCGCATCTGAGATCTTGGATTGTCATTGAGCCAAGAGCTCAATCTGCGCAGACGCCGATTCCGGGGGGCATTTCTTTGAAGCCAACACCACCGGCATCTGGGACAGCAGCCACACAGCCAGCCACGCAACAGCCAGCACAGCCAGCTACACAGCAGCCAGCATCGCCCTACTCCAGCACCACTGCCGCCCCCCTACAGTAACACACCACTGGAGTATGACGGACCCGATGTTTTTACTTTTTGGTATTTTTTTTTAACCTTTTTTTATCTCTAAATTTGGAGTGCGTCTTATAATCCGGTGTGTCTTATGAAACGAAAAATAGGGTGTGTGTGTGTGTATGTGTATATATATATATATATATATACACACACACACACAGTACAGACCAAAAGTTTGAACACATCTTCTCATCTCTAGAACAACTATGAAGAGGAGACTTTGTGCAGCAGGCCTTCATGATAAAATAGCTGCTAGGAAACCAATGCTAAGGACAGACAACAAGCAGAAGAGACTTGTTTGGGCTAAAGAACACAAGAAATGGACATTACATAGTTACATAGTTACATAGTTACTAAGGTTGAAAAAAGACCTAGGTCCATCTAGTTCAACCTTCCTCCACCAGTTCTACACCTGGTCACCAAGTCATTTATAACCAACAATGTTGTGTGTACTGAGGAAATCATCCAGCCCTTTTTTGAAAGCTGTTATAGTATCTGCCATTACTACCTCTTGTGGTAGGGCATTCCACAGTCTGACTGCTCTAACTGTAAAGAACCCTTTCCTATTTAGCTGTCGGAATCGCTTTTCTTCCACTCGCAGTGAGTGCCCCCTGGTCCTTAGTACTGTCTTTGGTAGAAATAAGTCATGTGCCAGTCCTTTATATTGAACACACATGTATTTATACATATAAATGAGATCTCCTCTGAGACGTCTTTTTTCTAAGCTAAACATATCTAACTTTTTCAACCTGTCATCATATGGGAGGCCTTCCATTCCTTGTAGTAGTCTAGTTGCCTGCCTTTGAACTGACTCTAACTTCTGAATGTCCTTTTTAAAATGTGGAGCCCAAAACTGAATCCCATATTCCAGATGTGGCCTTACAAGTGATTTATAGAGGTGTAACAATACGTTGGGATCACGGGATCTAATCTCTTTTTATACACCCTAGAATCTTGTTTGCTTTTGCAGCTGCTGCTTGACACTGAGTGCTGCTGCTCAGCTTATTTGTAATGAGAATACCCAAGTCCTTCTCCTGTTCTGTAGTTCCGAGTTTACTTCCATTTAATGTATACGCAGTTATAGGATTACTCCTAGGTGCATTACTTCACATTTATCAACATTAAATCTCATTTGCCAAGTATCTGCCCATTCTGACATCTTATCCAGATCTTTTTGTAATATTATACTATCAAGTTCAGTTTTTAATATCCTACATAGTTTGGTGTCATCAGCAAAGACTGACACTTTACTATCAATCCCATCCACAAGGTCATTAATAAAGAGATTAAAAAGAATTGGTCCTAGCACAGATCCCTGCGGCACCCCACTGCTGACTATGGCCCATTTAGAGAATGTTCCATTTATGACTACTCTTTGTTTCCTATCTTTTAGCCAATTCCTTACCCAGTTGCATATAGTTTCCCATAGTCCTTGCTTCTGGAGCTTTAGTATAAGGCTATTATGTGGTACAGTATCAAATGCCTTTGCAAAGTCCAAATAAATCACATCAGCTGCATTACCAATATCCAGGTTTGCACTTACCCCCTCATAGAACCCCAACAGGTTGGTTAGACACGACTTATCTTTCATGAATCCATGCTGTCTGTCAGTTAATATATTATTTTCTGCAACATATTTTTGCATGTCATCCCTTAAAATACCCTCACAAACTTTGCATACTACTGATGTCAGGCTTACTGGACGGTAGTTGCCTGGATCTGGATCTACCCTCATTAGACCAGTGGAAATCTGTGCTTTGGTCTGATGAGTCCAAATTTGAGAACTTTGGATCCAACCACCTTGTCTTTGTGCGACGCAGAAAAGGTGAATGAATAGACTCTACATACCTGGTTCCCACCGTGAAGCATGGAGGAGGAGGAGGTGTGAGGGTGTGGGGGTGCTTTGCTGGTGACACTGTTGGGAATTTATTCAAAATTGAAGGCATATAGAACCAGCATGCCTACCACAGCATCTTGCAGCGGTGTGCTATTCCATCCGGTTTGCGTTTAGTTGGACCATAATTTATTTTTCAACAGGACAATGACCCCAAACACACCTCCAGGCTGTGTAAGGGCTATTTGACTAAGAAGGAGAGTGATGGGGTGCTACGCCAGATGACCTGGTCTCCACAGTCACCAGACCTGAACCCAATCGAGATGGTTTGAGGTGAGCTGGACCGCAGAGTGAAGGCAAAAGGGCCAACAAGTGCTAAGCATCTCTGGGAACTCCTTCAAGACTGTTGGAAGACCATTTCCGGTGACTACCTCTTGAAGCTCATCAAGAAAATGCCGAGAGTGTGCAAAGTAGTAATGAAAGCAAAAGGTGGCTACTTTGAAGAACCTAGAATATAAGAGGCATATGTGCAGTACCCAGCATGCTTGTGCTCATATGACCATCCTCTCTTGCCACTGACATGAGAGTATCTTAAAACTGTGCAGAGCATGCGTTGCAAGAATTCAGATGTTTGCAGTCACCTAGAGTGAATGCAGGCTTTCATCATAAACCTGGACAACCACTTTAATTATAAAATTAAGCACTAAAGCCCAATCCTAACAGCATGTAATATACTCACTGTCATGATTCAGGTCTGCATTTTGGTTCCAGTAGTAATCACATGGCCGCTCCACTCATGTGCAATTTTCATATTTGGTCATGTGATAATCCGCTTCTCTTTCTACTTCTCTGTTTTTCTTTGAACATTGAGAGAGTCAGGAAGAGCTGCTCGTCTGCACGTGACTAAGTGTGCAAATCATATATGAATGAGTGGTCACATGACGACTACCCAAACGACAGCGGGGCACTAAACAGAATTCCTGCCCCGGGTGCAAGAAAGCCTAGATACACCTCTGATTTTCCATTGGGAATTTTGTCTTAGGCCTGCAACACACATCCGTGCCTCCAGTACGTGTTTGGTACGTTTTTGCACGTACCGGAGACACGTTGACCAATGGTACCCTATGGTAGATGGCATACACACGTAAAAACACACGGAAATGTGTCCGTGTTGTAAGTACGTGTGTGCGTTTTTCCACACAGTCGACATGTCCGTTTTTGGCCGTCAACACGCAGGCACGGACCCGCTAAAGTCATTGGGTCCATGCCTGCACGGACGGCACACGTAGCATGTCCGTGTTCAGCACGTACCGTCCGTGTGCGTTTTTAATCCAAACATCAGCAACACTTGTTTCCAATCTATCAGGTCAATTGTCAAATTGTCAAATGTCCTGATGTTTCAATTGGTGATGCGCAAGACCAAGGATGTTGTCAAAGGACGTTATGGTTATATGGCAGTATGCTTTAAATTTTGGCAGAAATTTGCGCATTTCACCATAAAGAATGTTAAAATGTCCATGTGTTTTCCTTAGCTTGAAAAGGGGGTGGTTCTACATCCTTTTTTCAACAGGTGGTTCATAATCAAGCATATGTCGCCTAACACCAAATCTCCTAGATATCAACCATAGCAAATACATGGTTGCTTCATTGGAGGGAGACATTTTGGTGTCTTTATGATGAGTGATAGAGCCAGAAAACAATGATTTGAAATGTTTTTAACCCTTATACACCTATGAGGGACGGAAATTGACCAATTAACAACACCAGGATCTCATGATGAAGGATTAATACCGTAATTTGGGTATGAATGCGGATCTGATAAAACGGAGGTCACACGGACAGCACACGTACGTATTTTATGCCAATACGGACATTCCACACGTACACACGGCAAGCAAACGCCATCACACGGATGTCATAGGTACCGGAGAAACGCCCATAAAAAATGGAACACGGACCCGAATAACGGAACGTGTCACACGTATGTTTTTTATGCGGAAGTGTGTTTTAGGTCTTAATCACTTTTTTAGAGATTTCCACTTAATCCCTAGTTTAATTTCTCTGTGTAGAGTGCAGGATAAATGTCACCTGAGCCTTTCTGCAATCTTTGGGAGGCAGAATGAACAAATCAACAGAAGATGAATAATTGGCTTTATTTCTATCGCCGTTCACTATGTGGTATAAGTGATAGGGAAGATTTAGTCCTCAGGTGACAATTACAGTGATAGCAAATTTATATAGGCTTTTTTAGGTGTAGCTATTATCACACTGAAAAAAAACGCTTTTTTACAAAGTAAAGGTTTCTTTCATCACCGTATTTTGAAGGCTATTGTTTTTTTTATTTTTCTGCAAACAGTAATGTGAGGGCTTGTTTTTTCCAGGATGAGTTGGAGATGTTATTGGTACCATTTAGGACCACATAATATTTTTTGATTGCTTTCTATTCTGCTTTTTGTGAGGCAGAATCAAGAAGAAACAGCAATTCAGTGATTGTTTTTTTTGGGGGGAGGGGTTACGCGGCTCACAGTGTTGTAAAACTGATAAGATATCTTTACGCTTCAGATCCAGTACTGTAAGGCTATGTTCACACAGGGCTTTTTTGGTAAGTTTTTTTCCTGACCAAAACCTGATCTTGTGTCACGAAATCTCCTTTGAGTCATCTGCGTTTTTGGTGCATTTTTTAGTGGTGTTTTTGGTGCATTTTTTCTACAAAATGGGTTGTATCAATGAAAAAATGCTGCAAAGAGTTGACTTGCTTATTTTTTTAAATCTGCAGCAAAAACGCAGGTATTAGACAAAACAGTCAGGAGAAAAGCTGCAGGTGTTTGTGTGTGTGTGCATGAGATTTCAGAAATCTCATAGACTTTGCTGGGACTGTAAAAAACTGCTTTTTATTAGCATGGATTTGCATAAAACCATTATAGAATAGAGAAACTTCAGCACACGTGAAAGAATAGAGGAAAATTTGCTTAAATTTATTGTGTCTTTGTGAAAAAATAAGGGGATAACAGAAAAACGTCTCTTATACCAACCTGGTGGCGCGGCCTGGATACCTCTCTTTATATTGTAGCGGTAGCAGCAGGGAGACCTCTGTGGCTCCAGAAGTGGACAGCAGTCGGCAGTCAAGAAGAAGGGACTAAGTGGAAGCTTCAGCTGATCTTTCAATGGCTGGTGAAGCTGTTACTGTTTGCCACTGGAGGGGGAGAGGGGAGTAAGAGCTTCTTTTATGGGTTCACAAACAAAATCAGTGTTCATGTGCACAGAGCTGACTGTTATGTTCTGTTTTCCAGGTGCAGCAATCTTAGCTCTGCTGTGTTGCCATTATATTAATTCAAATCCTTCATGGCAAAAATTATGTCTGTAGACTGATGTAAGTGTAGCGCCCCTGAGGTCATCAGGGAGCTACAAGGTACTGCATCCCCACCAGGATGCAAGGCATACCCCCCAGGAACCCGGAAGACCAGTGCAGGTAACAACACAAACATTCCAGATAATCCCTGTTTTTTCCCAATCCCTCCATAGACTGGTACCAGGCTAGGGTTGGACCAATGGATGGCCGCGTAGAGGTAGAGCTAATCCAATCCACTAGACAATCAGGTGGGAGGGGCAGACAGACAGTAGCCTGTAAGAGTCGGTGACAGAGAGAGGAGTTAAGTAGACGCACTGACAGGAGTAAAACAGTGACCTAGTTGCTTGCCGGTGGAGTACGGTGAACCTGCAGAGAGGAGGAGCAGGCCACTGAGCGATGGGGCCTTCGGCAGTTAGCAAGGTCGGTTGTAGCCGGTGCCGAGGGCATCCGAGTGGGCCTGGCTCCTGAGCAGGAGGTAGAGCACGGGACCCGTGCTCCGTACTGGGAGTGGCGGCAGCAGCAGTGGTAGCGGAACCTGGACGGCTACCTGCAAGTTAAAAAAAAAAAGTTGACTGTTTTATGGACTGTCGCCCCTGTTCAATGTCCTCAAGATCAGGAGGAGGCCATCTGCAGAGCAGGTGGGGGGGTGGCAGGATAGTTAGAGTTTAAGAAAACGTACCTCCCGATATGGGAAGATGTATAGTTGTAATGTGTGCACTTTCTTTTTCCCGTTACAATAAATGTCGGTGCCCAGACAGCCCGAGGACGGGCTGTGTTTTACCAAGGGGGTGTGTGACGCCCTGGCAAAACCAGGGTGTCACAGAGCCTGCAAAATCCAGCAAAGTGCAGGCCATTCTCCTCCTTGGTAACCTGATCCCACACCAGTGCAGCAGGACAGACACTCCCCCACCAGTGTAAGAGCTAAACAGAGCAGGAGGGGAGGGGCTGGAGCAGAGTGAAGAGTGGAGTGTGAAGAGAGCAGACCAGGAGAGAGATAGCTCCTGGTGCTATAAGGAAGGAAAGTGTGAGGAAGGGGCCCGAGGTGGCCGGGGCAGGGTAGTGACCCGCCGGCATCAAGAGGTGACCCGGATCACTGCAGGGGGAGTGGGCTCCCCGTTCCTGACTGAGGAAGGAGAAAGAAGCGTCTGGCTGCAAAACAAGACCAGGATCCTGCTGTACTGTGTGTGGGACCCCAAGCACCCTCCGCACCGAAGGCTGCAGACTCCGTCAATTTCTGGTTAATTCCTGACTGTGTGTGAATTTTCTTGCAAAGCGAACTGTGAAAAACAATATCCCCTGGTCCAACCGGGCGCACAGCTCTCAGACGATCTCCATCTCCTCCCTGCACCACACCACCGGGGTCCCGGGACACCAACACCCTATCCGTGGAGGGAAATCACCACCTTGCTGCCCACCACCATCCCCGGGATCCCTTTACCGGCAGCGGCGGTGCTCCGTTACCTCACCGCACACCACGGGTGGCGTCACGGACAATCTCCCTTACCTAATCCCCTTCTTACTGTGGAGCCTGGGATCACAGACCGGGTCACGCCACCGTGATACCCACAGAAGTGACCCCGTGGTCCGGATCTGAGTACCCCTTATCCCAGGGGGACACATAAATGTGCGGTTTAACTCATAAATATAACTAGAAAAACTCCAGCCCTGTTATAAAAGAAGCTCTCTACGCATATAATATTAATGAATAGAAGAAATGAAAATAATCTTCCCCACACACAGACAATTTTAAAGACTGTGAGCCATTAGCATACAGTTACATACGTTAAAAATGCAAACAAAATCAATAAGTCCTGAAGGCCAAATTGTCGCTTATCCTTAAGGGACAAACTATTTCAGAATAACCCATTACTCCCACTAATTTTCAGCTGGTGATTGATTTACTGGGGAAGAAGCACACACACGGTTATGTGTAACCTCCTCTGATTCCCCCACAATGGTATTCTGCAGCACGGTGTTCCTTGTGTACCCAGCCTCACCATACACACATATAGTTTCCTAACATATAAAACAAACAGATACACATCAGTCATAGTGTTTCAGCACTAGTTGTCTCTGTAAATTACCTTACTGCAGTTGTGCAGTAGGAGGACACAGGCAATTAACAATTGTTGGAGTCCCAACAGTGAAACCTGTTTTAGTATAATCTAATCGAGTGGTGGAGACTATTTTTTGGATGAAATAATTCCTTAAGTTTGTATGGGGATGTATAATTATGGGCTGAGCCGTAGACAGTTCGTGACGCTGTGTATGGTGAGGTTGGACACCACCGCTGCTGTGTCGGGGCACCCGGGGGAGAGGTTGTGCAGCAAGTTGTTAACCCCTCCGTGGGCAGGGATGGTGGCCCCGAGACCCGTTGGGTTTTGTGGTGCAGGGAGATGGGCGACCGCAGGGTACTGTTGTACTCACTCTGAGAAACACACACGAGTCTCTGGTAAACCAAAGAGATGGTGGTCAGTGCCCGCAGCCGGCTGTGTTCGGGTTCCCCCACCCGGCTGGTGGTCTCTGTCTTTCTCCTGCACCTGTGTGTAAGATGGTGGACTGCCTCTGCCTGCAACTTCAGGAGTCCGCTCCCCGGCTAGTGGTGGCCGAAGGAGCCCTTTGCCCGCAGACGCTGGCCCATGGGATTTCTGAGCCGTGGCAGTGGCCTCTATCCCCCTCGGTGGGCTGTTGTCTTCAGTCGGGACTTGGGTGGGACAGGACCTCTAGTCCTGGCCGCAATCAGTTAATTAGCTAGCCCCCAGTAGCTTCTGGACCTAGCTTCAGGGTCTGAGTACCCCCTGTGGTACTCCGGTTTCCGGATCGGTTCCCCGGGTCGGTACCGGCGGGCCACTACCCTGTCCCGGTCCACCACAATTCCACTTCACCGTCTTCCTGGCTGCTGCAGATGGGGACCACCGTCTGCCTCCCAGCCAAAGGCACCAGGGCTCCTACCCTGGCACCTGTCAGTTTGCTTCAGGCCTGACCTCACTCGAACTCTCAAACTGATCTGAACTTTCCCGCCCCAGGCTGTCTAGGACTCCTTGGTGGGTTTCTTCCAACCACCTGGTTCCACCCCCTGGTGTGTCTATCAAGCACTGGGGGGGTGACTAGGGTACAATGTGCGGCTTTGTGTTACCTAGTGAGGGAAAGGTGTAATGCGGGGCCCTATCTGTGACTACCTGGCTGGCCAGGGCGTCACACTAGTATTTGTCTTCATCTGAATTTCTGCATCTTTTATCATATAGATAACTGAAATAGCTCAGTGATTGGCTGCAGTGGTCACGTTGTAGTTGTAACATCACCACAACTTGCCCAACTGACAACACAAAGAATATGAATGCCAATTGTAAAGATGGATATAAAAGGAATATATTTTATCTCCTTATAATATTATTAGAATGCGCTTTTCCTTTACATTATCTGCCACATGCAGCCATCAACCAATAGCATCGCAGGATTTGAACTTAAAGAAAGAAAAAAAACGTCAGTTGGTGCCAGTCTGCGATTGCTCTATTAGAGAAAAGACCGGCTCCATTGTGATCTGAGAAGTGAGATTATTGGATTATTACCTGGATCGTTACGTGCGGATTTAGAGACAGCCCTCCACCTGCGGATTTAGGGACAGCCCTCCACCTGTGAATTCAGCCCTCTACCTGCGGATTTAGAGACAGCCCTCCACCTGCGGATTTAGGGACAGCCCTCCACCTGTGAATTCAACCCTCTACCTGCGGCTCTACAGAGGTGAGGATCACTGTGTGATGAATAACATTGCAGATTTATGTCTTCCCCGGTTGTGACAGTTGGGTTTCTACATTGTCAGAAAACTAACATAAATTGTTGAGAATTCATAACTTTGATGACTATAAATAAATACTGAGAATTATGGATAATAATCTTTAAATATGGAGAAATTGTGATGACCATGGATGACTATGGAGACCATATCCTCAATAGCAATTTTCAGAAATAATATATAGAAGAGCATGGTCATTCCTACACTGTAAATAATAGTTATCAAACGCTGCTGGTCCAGCTCATGCCATGGATTACAAATATAATCTTTTATTTCAGATCATTTGATGTCTTACTAAACTGTAATTTATTATATTTGTAATAAATTTACAATAAAATGTGATATTTTTAATCTGTGGATTGATCTGGATCATATAAATTTGGCTTGTGGTTACTCAGCTGCTATGTGATGGCAAGATGCCGGGGTCTCCAGCGAGAATACTAGCAGTCTGACGGGTGGGCTGCCATTTATTCACTTTATTAATATATAATATTTATATTATATATAGAGTGGAAGTATGAAAAATATTGTAATGGATCATCAGTTACTATACAGGGAGGGTCAGGATATATACAGATGTTTATATGGTGGATCATCAGTTACTATACAGGGAGGGTCAGGATATATACAGATGTTTATATGGTGGATCATCAGTTACTATACAGGGAGGGTCAGGATATATACAGATGTTTATATGGGGGATCATCAGTTACTATACAGGGAGGATCAGGATATATACAGATGTTTATATGGTGGATCATCAGTTACTATACAGGGAGGGTCAGGATATATACAGATGTTTATATGGGGGATCATCAGTTACTATACAGGGAGGGTCAGGATATATACAGATGTTTATATGGGGGATCATCAGTTACTATACAGGGAGGGTCAGGATATATACAGATGTTTATATGGTGGATCATCAGTTACTATACAGGGAGGGTCAGGATATATACAGAGATTTATATGGTGGATCATCAGTTACTATACAGAGAGGTTCATGATATATACAGAGGTTTATATGGTGGATCATCAGTTACTATACAGGGAGGATCAGGATATATACAGATGTTTATATGGTGGATCATCAGTTACTATACAGGGAAGGTCAGGATATATACTGATGTTTATATGGTGGATCATCAGTTACTATACAGGGAAGGTCAGGATATATACAGAGGTTTATATGGTGGATCATCAGTTACTATACAGGGAAGGTCAGGATATATACAGAGGTTTATATGGTGGATCATCAGTTACTATACAGGGAGGGTCAGGATATATACAGAGGTTTATATGGTGGATCATCAGTTACTATACAGGAAGGGTCAGGATATATACAGAGGTTTATATGGTGGATCATCAGTTACTATACAGGGAGGGTCAGGATATATACAGAGGTTTATATGGTGCATCATCAGTTACTATACAGGGAGGATCAGGATATATACAGATGTTTATATGGTGGATCATCATTTACTATACAGGGAGGGTCAGGATATATACAGATGTTTATATGGTGGATCATCAGTTACTATACAGGGAGGTTCAGGATATATACAGATGTTTATATGGTGGATCATCTGTTACTATACAGGGAGGGTCAGGATATATACAGATGTTTATATGTTGGATCATCAGTTACTATATAGGGAGGGTCAGGATATATACAGAGGTTTATATGGTGGATCATCAGTTACTATATAGGGAGGGTCAGGATATATACAGATGTTTATATGGTGGATCATCAGTTACTATACAGGGAGGGTCAGGATATATACAGAGGTTTATATGGTGGATCATCAGTTACTATACAAGGAGGGTCAGGATATATACAGATGTTTATGTGGTGGGACATCAGTTACTATACAGGGAGGGTCAGGATATATACAGAGGTTTATATGGTGGATCATCAGTTACTATACATGGAGGGTCAGGATATATACAGATGTTTATATGGTGGATCATCAGTTACTATACAGGGAGGGTCAGGATATATACAGATGTTTATATGGTGGATCATCAGTTACTATACAGGGAGGGTCAGGATATATACAGATGTTTATATGGTGGATCATCAGTTTCTATACAGGGAGGGTCAGGATATATACAGATGTTTATATGGTGGATCATCAGTTACTATACAGGGAGGGTCAGGATATATACAGATGTTTATATGGTGGATCATCAGTTTCTATACAGGGAGGGTCAGGATATATACAGATGTTTATATGGTGGATCATCAGTTACTATACAGGGAGGGTCAGGATATATACAGAGGTTTATATGGTGGATCATCAGTTACTATACAGGGAGGGTCAGGATATATACAGATGTTTATGTGGTGGGACATCAGTTACTATACAGGGAGGGTCAGGATATATACAGATGTTTATATGGTGGATCATCAGTTTCTATACAGGGAGGGTCAGTATATATACAGATGTTTATATGGTGGATCATCAGTTACTATACAGGGAGGGTCAGGATATATACAGATGTTTATATGGTGGATCATCTGTTACTATACAGGGAGGGTCAGGATATATACAGATGTTTATATGTTGGATCATCAGTTACTATATAGGGAGGGTCAGGATATATACAGAGATTTATATGATGGATCATCAGTTACTATACAGGGAGGGTCAGGATATATACAGATGTTTATATGGCGGATCATCTGTTACTATACAGGGAGGGTCAGGATATATACAGATGTTTATATGTTGGATCATCAGTTACTATACAGGGAGGGTCAGGATATATACAGAGGTTTATATGGTGGATCATCAGTTACTATACAAGGAGGGTCAGGATATATACAGATGTTTATGTGGTGGGACATCAGTTACTATACAGGGAGGGTCAGGATATATACAGATGTTTATATGGTGGATCATCAGTTACTATACAGGGAGGGTCAGGATATATACAGATGTTTATATGGTGGATCATCAGTTACTATACAGGGAGGGTCAGGATATATACAGATGTTTATATGGCGGATCATCAGTTACTATACAGGGAGGGTCAGGATATATACAGAGGTTTATATGGTGGATCATCAGTTACTATACAGGGAGGGTCAGGATATATACAGATGTTTATGTGGTGGGACATCAGTTACTATACAGGGAGGGTCAGGATATATACAGATGTTTATATGGTGGATCATCAGTTTCTATACAGGGAGGGTCAGGATATATACAGATGTTTATATGGTGGATCATCAGTTACTATACAGGGAGGGTCAGGATATATACAGAGGTTTATATGGTGGATCATCAGTTACTATACAGGGAGGATCAGGATATATACAGAGGTTTATATGGTGGATCATCAGTTACTATACAGGGAGGGTCAGGATATATACAGAGGTTTATATGGTGGATCATCAGTTACTACACAGGGAGGGTCAGGATATATACAGAGGTTTATATGGTGGATCATCAGTTACTATACAGGGAGGGTCAGGATATATACAGAGGTTTATATGGTGGATCATCAGTTACTATACAGGGAGGGTCAGGATATATACAGATGTTTATATGGTGGATCATCAGTTACTATACAGGGAGGATCAGGATATATACAGAGGTTTATATGGTGGATCATCAGTTACTATACAGGGAGGATCAGGATATATACAGAGGTTTATATGGTGGATCATCAGTTACTATACAGGGAGGGTAAGGATATATACAGATGCTTATATGGTGGATCATCAGTTACTATACAGGGAGGATCAGGATATATACAGATGTTTATATGGTGGATCATCAGTTTCTATACAGGGAGGGTCAGGATATATACAGATGTTTATATGGTGGATCATCAGTTACTATACATGGAGGGTCAGGATATATAGAGATGTTTATATGTTGGATCATCAGTTACTATACAGGGAGGGTCAGGATATATACAGATGTTTATATGGTGGCTCATCAGTTACTATACAGGGAGGGTCAGGATATATACAGAGGTTTATATGGTGGATCATCAGTTTCTATACAGGGAGGTTCATGATATATAGAGAGGTTTGTACGGCGGATCGTCAAGCATAAGTTTTTTTTATCATAGCACATACGTAGAATCAGATTTATATGACCAGTTAAAGGCTTTTTTTTCTCATATTTTAGAAATCAGTTATATTCTTGTTTACTGGAAACAGCGCCATTACCATCAATAGGCCATGTCTGCTGATGGAATACATGGCCCAATCTAGTCAATAATGCTGAACTGCAGTCCGGCCACACGTGTAATATGGGAAATATGGGCTGTTCTAGTTATGTCTAGGGGGACACACTAGGTTGGCAGTATTTCTCTCTGAGGGACTCTTTTAGAAGGAGTGATGTCCATATATTCAGGTTTTACCTCTTCTGTAGATTAGTTTCCAGGAAGAAGAGGAAGAATGGCTGCAAGGAAGCGGAAGAGAGAACCGATCGCCCTTTATGAAGAGTGGTAAGTAAATGAGATAACACCACTGCTATCACTATGCTCCATAAACTTACACCAGTAATCCATACTGGACATTACAATCAGCACTACGCATAGTATGGACAATGTACAGCACAAAAATATATCAGCTCTCCCACGAGGAAAACACTTATTAGAATAAAGGGATGGATTATTGGTCACTTTTTTGACACATATGTTAGAACAAACAGCTCACTATGTATCTACAGAAGCAGCAGCTGTGGCCAGGACAGTAGGGATGAATGAGCCCAAAATACAAAGAATCAATGGGCAATCCCCACTCAATCATAGGAAGACAGAGGCAGAAGTACAATATGGCCCCATAGAGTTCTACTACGGCTCTTTACAGCTCAGAACTTATATGGAGCCATAATATACCATGTGCATGAGGCTTAATACTAAACGATTTATTTCTTCTATCACAGTTTCCAGTCTGTCACCCAAGAAGAGGCCAAGAAGAAGAAGAAGACAGACGATGACATCCCACAGCCAGAAGAGCGGGCAGCTTTCCTCACACTCCTTGGTGAGACTCCTTGCACCTTCCCAGGATTCTAGAAAGGCAAAAATAATTAGATTATATGACATAAACTTCTATATTTCATTTTTATGCATAAAATGTTACACAAACATGTTGGGAACAGTGTTCACTTTCAGCCTTTTATAAATACACAATTATGTGACAATTGGAGTAACAGAGAACAAGTTATTGCATCACAAATGTAAAAATGTTTAGCCTAGGGCAGCACGGTGGCTCAGGGGTTAACACTGCAGTCTTGCAGCGCTGGGGTCCTGGGTTTGAATCCCACCAAGAACAACATCTGTAATGAGTTTGTGTGTTCTCCCTGTGTTTTTGTGAGTTTCCTCCCACACTCCAAAGGCATACAGATAGGGAATTTAGATTGTGAGTCCCAATTGAGACAGTGTTCCTGATGTATGTAAAGCACTGCAGAATATGTTAGCACTATATAAAAATAAAGGTTGTTTGTTTTTTTTGTTTTTTCTTTTTTTAATATATACTGGATTTAATCTGAAATTGTTATATTTTAGAAGATGTAGAGTATATAGTTCATAGTGAAATAATTGTATTTCTATCCTTTCTGTAGAAGATGAATACATCAAGTGCTTTCTAGCCAGGGACAGCTGCAGTAAGATTTCTGACAAGGTATTATTGTAAGGGATAGAAAAACATCTAAACCTGAGAAGTTCCCCCATACTTAGCTAAAGGGTCTTATGTTGCTGTAGTAGGGGATAGATAGGGATATATTTTGCACATGCTGTATATATGTACTGTATAAATGTATAATATAAAGCCTCTATCTCTGCTTCCATCCCACTAGTATCTCCTCGCCATGGTCTTCACGTACTTCAGAAGAGGCGGACTGCGTACTGCGGAGTACAGAACATTCTTCTTCCCATCTCTGTGAGTTGCTTCTAATATTAAATATATTTACACAATAGTTATATCCATGATCGCTGTATCCAAAATTGCCCTTCTTTAATTCATTTGCTTTCATTGTTTTTTCTTTCAGCCTCTTAGCGAACCAGTTTGAAGAGGACGAGCCATATCATCGGGAGATCTTCCGCTGGGCCCTCGGATGGACGTGGACTATGAAGAAGGATCGGCTCCTGCACTTACGTGATGTGTTGCTCACCAGAATTGGATTTCGAGCTTGGGTTAGTCCGTCCACCTGTGATCTGGTTAGTAATATAAAACACAAATATTGTACACTTTTATTAAAGTCTGTGATTATTATAATAACTTATATGATGTTTAATTCTAGATCATGGCACAAGACCCTGACCATTGGGCATGGAGGATAGACAGGAACATCCATCACAGCTGGGCAGTGCGCTGGTTCAGGAGGAATAATGCCCTATCCTGCTCTCTCTGTAACACCACTCCATCCAAGAGGAAAGAGGCCAAGAACATCTGTACAGACCCAGAGGGGGAACCCGAAACAACAGGTTCATAAACATCTTTGGTAAGTATGACTTACATATCCCTGTAAACATCACTACACTCACACATTCAATTACAACAAATATAGACACAATCTTCACACACACAAATACACACTATCTATACTGTACACAGACGTATTATATAGGTAACCTCCCTTAGTACGCCCGGAGGAAGGGCAGTACAGCAGCCACGGTTTCCCTACAGGTTTCCTCCACTGGGGGTTTTTCCTGTCCTGAGTGTTGCTGTACGCTCTTCGTGAGTGATGGGAGGAAACCGCCACACATAAATCATATAATAAACTTTTTAAAATTTTCTATAATAAACAATTTTTAAACTCTCCATGAAGTGTCTGAGTTTTTTTCTATTTTTGTACATAAAAAGTTTAATAAAAAATACAGTTTATGTGATAAATTTAATTTTTATCTACTGGTCCAAAATATGCAACCTCCATGAGCCTTAAGGCCGCTTTAGACGCTACAATATATCTTACGATGTGTCGGCGGGGTCACATCGTAAGTGACGCACATTCGGCATCGTAAGATACATTGTAGCGTGTGACAGTTAAGTGCGATTGCGATTGAACGGCAAAACGTTCATCGCATGCACGTCGTTCAATTCCTAAATATTGAATGTTAGGTTGTTCATCGTACCCGGGGCAGCTATGCGGAAGGAAGGAGGTGGGCGGGATGTTTACGTCCCGCTCATCTCCGCCCTTCCGCTTCTATTGGCCGGCTGCCGCGTGACGTCGCTGTGACGCCGAACGTCCCTCCCACTCCAGGAAGTGGACGTTCACCGCCCACATCGTGTGACGGGGAAAAATCATATGTGCGACACGTTCAACAAATTGAACGTGCCACACATATGATGGGGGTGGTTACGATCGCATACGATATTGTATGTGAAATCGTAACGTGTAAAGCAGGCTTTAGAATAGTAGAGGCTATGCAATAAATGAGTATTGCATCCCCTTTTTATTCTTTGCACATACACTGGGTATTGAAAATATTCAGACTGCTTAAATTTTTCACTTTTTGTTTCATTGCAGCCATTTGGTAAATTCAAAAAAGTTCATTTTTTTTCTCATTAATGTACACTCTGCACCCCCTCTTGACAGAAAAAAAAACAGAAATGTAGACATTTTTGCAAATTTATTAATTGTCCGTTTCTTTGTGATCCTCCTTGAGATGGTTCTATTTCTTCATTGGAGCCCAGCTGTGTTTAATTAAACTGATAGGACTTGATTTGGAAAGGCACACACCTATCTATATATGACCTCTTAGCTCACAGTGCATATCAAACCAAATAAGAAATCAGGAGATCAAAGGAACTACCAAAGAATCTCGGAGACAGAGTTCTGGCAAGACACAGATCTGACCAAAGTTACAAAAGAATTTTTGCTGTACTGAAGGTTCCTAAGAACACAGGGCCCTCCATAATCCATAAATGGAAGAAGTCTGGGACCACCAGAACTCTTCCTAGACCTGGTCATCCAGCCAAACTGAGCAATCATGGGAGAAGAGCCTTGGTGTGAGAGGTAAAAAAGAACCCCAAGATCACTGTGGCTGAGCTCCAGAGATGCAGTAGGGAGATGGGAGAAAAGTTGCCCAAAGTCAACTATCACTGCAGCCCTCCACCAGTCGGGCCTTTCTGGCAGAATGGCCCGACGAAAACCTCTCCTCAGTGAAAAACATATGAAAGCCTGCATACAGTTTGCAAAAAACAGATGAAGGACTCCCAGACTATGAGAAATAAGATTCTCTGATCTGATGAGACGAAGATAGAACCTTTTGGTGATTATTCTAAGCGGTATGTGTGGAGAAAACCAAGCACTGCTCATCACCTGCCCAATACAATCCCAACAGTGGAACACGGTAGTGGCAGCATCATGCTATGGGGGTAGTTTTTAGCTGCAGGGACAGGACGACTGGTTGCAATTGAAGGAAATATTAATGCAGCCAAGTACAGAAATATCCTGGAAAAAAACCTTTTCTAGAGTGCTCTGGACCTCAGACTTGGCCGAAGGTTCACCTTCCAACAAGACAATGACCCTAAACACACAGCTAAAATAACAAAGGAGTGGCTTCAGAACAACTCTGTGAGCAGCCCAAAGAGAAATCAAGTTCCCCCTCATAACTGTCTTATGGGCGTTCCATTAAGTGAATGGACAAATGTCAGCTATGAAATTTTCTGCAGAATAGCATTTGATCATGTCTTGTTTTTGTATTGAGGGGAGTAAATAATAAAAGCATTGCTTTTCCTCAGAAATTTGTTTTGGTGTGAGGGGCCTAAGTTAATTGTGTAAATGATAGGTGAGTGGTCCGAGATAGTTTTTTGTTTTATGTCAATCTTTCTAAATTTTAAAATTGTTAGGGAATCTTTTGGCCGCTCATAAAAAGCAGCAAAAAAGAAAATTAGAAGACATTCAGGCATCAATCAGAGAAACAGAAACTGAGCAACAAAATCTACACATTCCATCTCCTAAATTGTACAAAAAACTTCTTTCGCTTAGAATGGATCTAAAAGCTCTTCTCTTTTCTGATTATGAAAAATACAACCGCTCTATGAACTCACAATATCATTCGCCAATAAATAAACCAAAGACCCTAATGACCAAAAAACTAAAACAAATAAGAATTAAGCAACGCATACACCAGATAAAGAAAAAAGACGGTACACTAACATCTCACCCGGCTGAGATAGTTAAGGAATTTGCAGATTTTTACTCTAAAGTATAGAATTTAAAAGATGATCCATTAACGCCCCAACCTACTGACTAGAGATGAGCGATGTTCGAGGTTCGCCAATTTCATGTTCGAGTGATTTTGAGGGGTGTTCATGCTCGAACTCGAGCTTTTTGCTAAAAGCTCGACAGTTCGAGTTAGGTTCAAGAACGGTTCGATCAACAAAAACGTGGCTTTTCACAGTAAGGATATGTGCACACGTTGCTATCTGCACTCATCTGTAACGGTGGGCAGGGGGCGCCTCAGCAGTAGTCGTGGTCCTGTGCCCGGAGGGCACCAAGCGCACCTCAGCCGTGACCGTCACATAAAACATGGGAGCACATGGAGCAAGCAGTAAGGGGAATATGGAGAGCTGGGGATCATCCCACAGGGAAATACCTGGTTTCTCCAGCACTTTGGTCCTCTCCTGATCACCGGCACCGTCCTTAGCAACAAGAAATCGTCCAAGATAACCAAGCAACTTAAACAGGTTTTCTTTATTAAAGTCCATCTTACAGCTGTATATTAGCTCCATCCTTCTGTCTTTCTCACCTCTGGTATGTGTGTATTGTTAAAGGCTTTGAGACCGGTCACCATGACCTCATACAGGTAGTTCAGGCTGCCACCAAAATGAACTTCTGGATACAGTGCCCTCGGACACTATTCCATACCACAGTCCCAAAAAGGTGCCCGTAAGGCTTACCCCTATTTGCCGCACTGCTCTCCAGCAAGCCACAATCTTTCCTCAGACTTTCTCAGGCCTCCAGCTGCAGGATCCTGTGCCAGCCTCAGGACTCAGTAGTGTGGTCCAAATTATGTCTCTCTTGGCAGCTCCCTCTCTCCTGTGTCTCCTTCTTTACTCCATCATCAGAGGTGTCCCACTTTCCTTCATTCTGGTTTCTTTCTTGTTCCCTTGCTCCTGCTTTGTCTTGTGTCCCAAAGTTAACTAACTTCAACCGTCTCTATCTGCACACCACTGTAACTTTACCTCCACTTTCCTTGTTATAAGTTCCACATAGCCAGCGACTTTGCTGCTCCACAGGCCTGAGGCCTGACTCCGACCCAGGCTGGGCCCTAACTCCCGTTTCCACAGAAACAGTCTCTCTACCTATGCCCTAGCTTCTCCCCTATAGGATAATTTCAAAATCCCTGTCTGTTACCAGGCAGATTTAACCTTCAACTGCATACCTATGCCTGTTCCTAGTGTCAGTGTGCTACTCTTGGGTGACATCTAGTGGTGACCCCATAAAACTACACATTATTGTGACAATACATTAATAACTCTATACAACATATTGAATAAATGCTTCACAACTATGTGATGTCTTCAGGGGGGCATCTTCTCTCTCTGGGGTTGCGACCACCCTCTTACACATCCTGCATCCCCAGCACAATCCCTTTCTCTTTCCCACTCACCGATCATGGGCGTCTCGCTGCACGGCTGTCAGAAATCTGCGGCGTCTTTTCCTCTATAGAAAATGGCTGCCGCTTCATTATTCAATCAGGTATTCCGTGCCTTCCCCGCCCACCGGCGCCCATGATTGGTTGCAGTCATACACGCCCCCACGATGAGTGACAGCTGTCTCACTGCAACCAATCACAGCCACCGACGAGCGGGTCTATATCGTGCAGTAAAATGAATAAATAATATATTTATAATATATATAATTTTGGTTCCCAGCCGGGTACAAATAGGCAGCTGGGGGTTGGGGGCAGCCCGTAGCTGCTTGCTGTACCTAGCTAGCATGGCAAAAACATGGCGAAGCCCACGTAATTCTTTTGGGGGGCAAAAAACTCCTGCATACAGTCCTGGATGGAGTATGCTGAGCCTTGTAGTTCTGCAGCTGCTGTCTGTCTGCATGGAGGAGAGCAGACAGCAAGTGCAGAACTACAAGGATCAGCATGCTCCATTCACTAGTGTATGCAGGAGAGCAGACAGCAGCTGCAGAACTACAAGACTCAGCATACTCCATCCAGGACTGTATGCAGGAGTTTTTTGCCCACCAAAAAAATGATGTGAGCTTCGCCATATTTTTGAATGCTAGCCAGGTACAGCAGGCAGGTACGGCTGCCCCCAACCCCCAGATGCATATTTGTACCCAGCTGGGAACACAAAAAATAGGGAAGCCCTTTTTTTAATTATTTCATAAATGTCATGAAATAATTAAAAAAAAAATCGACATGAGCTTTGCCACATTTTTGTGTCCAGCAAGGTTCAACTAGGCAGCTGGGGATTGGAATCTGTAGGTTAGCCCGAGCTTTCTGGGTCCCTCTGCTGCGAATTGTAGTCCGCAGCCGCCCCAGAAAATGGCGCTTTCATAGAAGCGCCATCATCTGGCGCTGTATACAACTCTTCCAGCAGCCCTGAAGCCGGGTCGCTTGCTGGGTAATAATGAGTTAATACTGGCTTTGTTTTACTTGCTAGTATTAAGTCAGAGATTCTTAATGTCAGGCAAGTTTGACCCGGCCATTAAGAATTTCCAATAAAGGGTTAAAAAAAAAAGACACCACACAGAGAAAAAATACTTTAATAGAAATAAATACACAGACACATTAGAGACTCCATGTTTATTAATCCCTCTCATCCCTCCACGATCCATGGTCTTCTGTCTTCTTTCTCTTTCAACCCATGCAGCTCTGCTACATCAGACGCTGCTGCATGGGAGGAAGACGCTGCTGCTCCATGCAGTAATCACTCAGTCAGTGAGCAGAGGCTGCAGGCTGTAAGCGGTGACGTTACCGCTGACAAGCGGGTTACCATAGCAACGGTGCTCCGATCACGTGATTCCCGATGCCGCTGTGGGCTGTAAGCGGTGACGTCACCGCTAACAGGCGGGTTGCTATAGCAATGGTGATCTCCATTATTGACTGGCTGTGGCAGCCGGTGAATAACGGAACGGGGAAACGGACCATGTGCCAGAGCATTTCGCCGTTATACGGAGATGCTGGAACGATCACCGCGTACCGGAGAGATGCAATGACAGGACCTAGCATGATGTCATAGCCATGTAACCAGTCTGTAGCCAATGAGATAATAGACACGTGACTGGTCACATGCTATTTTGACATCACGATAGGTCCTATCATCAGTCCTGGTTACCGGGAGGACACAGCGATTATCGGAAGGAAAAGCAGCGGGAGACAAAGTGCAGGACGCATCACGGGGACCTGTAAGTGTTATGGCAATGTTTATTAACTGTATGTGTACAAGTATAATGTGTTTTTATGTGTTTGTGTTTGCCTCCCATTGTTTTCAATGGGGCTCAAGAGGTTCATCAAACGGTTCATCGAGCCGAACTCGAACGCGGCCTCCGTTCGACAAACCGAACCGAACTCGAGCCTTTAGTGGCTCGCTCATCTCTACTACTGACTACAATATCTTAAACTTTTTGGAGAAAGTTAATCTACCGCAACTAAAGCAACAACATTTGGACACATTAAATTCCGCTTTTACTATAGAAGAGATAATAAAAACCATATCCAACTTAAAACTTAAAAAAATTCCAGGACCAGATGGGTTTTGAAAAGAATATTTTAAAGCCTTTTCGGCGACTCTGGCACCCAATCTGGTTGAAGTCTACAATAAAGCAGCCAAGATAGGCAACTTTCCAACAGAAATATTGGAGGCCTCAATCTCAGTTATACCGAAGCCTAAAGGTGACGCAGACAATGCTACTAACTGTAGGCCTATTTCGTTTATCAACACTGACATAAAAGTCTACTCTAAAATCATTCCCAATAGACTAAAATCTATTTTACCAACAATTGTAGCCAGAGACCAAGATTGGCTTCATAGAGGGATGACAAACTATAGATGGAACTAGAAGACTTATAAGACTTATAAATCTTTTAACCCACATCAAAACTGAGAAAACAACTGCATTAATTTTGTCCCTTGAAGCTGAAAAGGCGTTCGACAGAATTAACTGGCTCTATCTAGAAACAACTCTCACCAAATTTGGATTTGACCATCAAAGTATAAGAACTATCATGGCCCTATATACTTCCCTTTCAGCCAAAATTTACGCAAATAACCACTTATGCCACTCATTCAAAATTACCAGTGGCACCCGTCAGGGCTGCCCCCTATCTCCTATGTTGTTTGCATTGGCCTTCGAACCTCTTGCAGAATTAATTAAGAATCAACAACACATCAAATGCATTACTACCCAGAAGTTCCACCACAAAATAGGCCACTTCACCAATGATGTGGTTCTTACTCTGTTAGATCCAATTAATTCTATTAAAGCAATTCAGGAGGTTTTAGATGCTTATTCGAAGATTTCCTTTTACAAGCTAAATATGGAAAAATCAAAAATTCTCCCCTTTTATATAGACAAACTTACTATCACTCTCATTAAAAAATTCTCCAATTTCACATGGGAGGATAAATATTTTACTTACTTAGGTATCAAAATTACTACCAATTTTCACTCTCTGGTGGCACTTAATATGGAAGATCTTATTAGGAACACTCAGAAGGACATCAATGGCCTAGATAAAAAAAGAAATAACATGATTAGGCAAAATGATAGTCTTCAAAATGCTAGTTCTGCCTAAAATCCTTTATTGTTTTGGGGTAATTACATTAACCATACCTAATATATACATAAACAAACTTCAGTCAATTTTGAATGGATATGTTTGGATTCATATAAAATCTAGGCTTTCTAAAAATATACTGAAAATTCGTAAAGCAAGAGGGTGATATGATCTCCCGAACCTCGAAAGGTACTATAAAGCTTATATTAAAAAGCAAAGCTTACATTGATTCAACAAAGTGGGTTCACCTTCCTGGATGGATTTGGAATACGCCTCAAATAACTACTTCTCCCTCCGCTCTCTCATGTTATTTTATATATTTAGTCCAAAAATTCCCCTTCCCAATCATCCTACTCTAGCATCTACAATTTGGATATGGCAGAGTTTAAATAAGCCCATAACAAAAAATCTAAATTATGAGCAGATTCAAAAAGTTCCTCTAAAACTTTTAACATTGTTTTCTAACATAACGATACCTTTCTCTTGGCAAATCCTAGGGTTGACTACAATTAGTGATATCCATAATGGAAAGGATTTCATTAATTTTGTAAATCTAAAAATAAAATTTAAAATAGGCAACCATGATTTCCATACTCTATTAGCATTAAGGGAATCCCTTAACAAATTCTTGATCAGTGGTAGTTCCTTTTCAGAGTCAATCATCCACCTTCTTTGCAGCACGGAGAGACCTATCATTTGGAATACCAAGCACATTTACGATCTTGTAAATAATGACAGTACGACTAACCTAAGAAATATGGAGAAATGGGAGAAATTTTTTGGCAAAACTTCTCAAGTGAAAATTAGTAATTCGTTTTAAAAGCAACTTATTCCTCCAATATATCTGCCATATTACATGAATCCTTTTACAATGTTGTGACGGGTTGGTATTTCACCCTTGTTAAACTACACAAATTTAACCCTGAAAATTCCTCTCTGTGTTGGAGAGGATGTAATAAAAAGGGAATATTGCTTCACATTCTTTAGAGCTGCCCTAAAATTAGACATCTCTGGAGGTAAGTATCAGACCTGATCAACAATATTTCCAAAACAAATAAAAAATTATCTCCCCAAATGGTTATATTATCTCTTGACATGGAGGATCTAGATCGGTGGCAGATTCTGATCACAATCCATACTTTTTTTAATTACTAAACTACTGCTAGCAAATTGGAAAAAGGATAATGTACCTAACATCTCTGAAGTAACAAGAGGTTATTTGTTCATCATGAAATCGAATACAAACACGCAATTTACAACAACTCCTTCCACTCTTACCATATAAGATGGGATCCTTGGTTGTCTTATAGGGAGAATTCTGAGACACAAATCTCTATACGATAATTAACAAGTTAACTACGTTAAATAGTCTTCTAACATAGATCTTAATTTATCAACATTTTTCCTTTCCTTGCTTTTCCTCTTTTCTTACTTACTCTTCTTTTCCTTTCCTATTTTTCTTATCTCCCCAAATTTAATATTTAAATGGCTAATCAATATTCATTTCTATGTTAGAGTTTTACCTAAATTTAAAAATATGACAGCATTCTATAGAGTTTGTTGTAAATCATTGTTTATATGTTGGTTTTCCCCCTGACCTTTCCTATCCCCATCTATTCCTTTTTTTCTTTGTTCCTCCAATAAAGAGCTTCCCACTTCATTTCCTTCCCATCTTTTCCCCCCCCAAAGGACTTTGATATACTCCTAAACTGTTATTGATTACCAATTTTATCATTGATTTAACTAGATAGGATACATGTTATTGTTATTCACTTTAACATTAAAAATATTGAAACACAGAACAACTCTGTGACCATTCTTGACTGGCCCAGCCAGAGTCCTGACCTAAACCCAATTGATCTGGAGAGACCTGAAAATGGCTGTTCACCAACGTTCACCATCCAACCTGACGGAACTGGAGAGGATCTGCAAGGAAGAATGGCAGAGGAACCCCAACTCCAGTTGTAAAAAACTTGTTGCATCATTCCCAAGAAGACTCATGGCTGTACTAGCTCAAAAGGGTGCTTCTACTCAATACTGAGCAAAGGGGCTGAATACTTAAGACCATGTGATATTTCAGTTTTTCTTGTTTAATAAATTTGCACAATTTTCTACATTTCTGTTTTTTTTCTGTCAAGATGGGGTGCAGAATGTACATTAATGAAAAAAAATGAACTTTTTTGAATTTACCAAATAGCTGCCATGAAACAAACAGTGAAAAATGTAAAGGGGTCTGAATACTTTCCATACCCACTGTAGGTAATCCCAAGCTGGCCTCATTAACTTAAAGGGGGCTGACAGTGGCTGTCACCAGTGTGCAAGGAAAAAAAGTGATGGGATCCAGCATGAGTCCCATAAATTGGATACCCATTGATGAGAAAATGATACACTATCACGAGGATATTCAAAGAGGCTGGACAAAGCCCGTATGCTCCTGTCCTGAAGACAATGATAGCTGTTGAATTATAATAATGTGATCTGTGTTGATATATGTAATATGTACATGGAAAAAGTGTAACTGTGGCCATCTAGTGGCTGGGTTTAGGTACTGCTCCCTGGTAAAGAGAATAGTATCTGCCTAGTGACAGGAAGCTATAGGCAGGGAACATTTAAGATCTGTAGGTCGCCACAGGAGGAAGAGCCAGCTGCAGGATCAGGATCAAACTGGGAACAGACCACACTGGAAGGATTTTAGCTCGGGACAGGTAGAGGATCACTTCTGTATTGCAGTCGGGAGTACCAGGCCCGAATTCTAGAGAGGTTTCCTGGCCAGTGGACTGGCTCCAGTGGTTCTGGTCCTCAAGTGGAGGCTTGGCATAGACCTGAGCGAACAGATCGGCATCGAAACCACAAAAGACGAGCCGAGTCAGATGGCCGACAGCATGATTACAGAGAATGGGTCCCTGTGAGTGAGACAAGACCCTGGCCAGTGAGGATTACATGACTTTATCGTGTGGGACTGTGGTACCAAGGAGTAAGGAGGAAGATGGCTGTACCACAGAAGTATTACCAGGAAATACAGTACAGCTTACAGTAAGGCTACTTTCACACATCAGTTTTCTGTATTCAGGTACAGTCCTTTTTTTTTCCGTATCCAACGTTTCCGGTTTTTTCGTGCAAACCGGACCCACCGGATCCGTTTTATTCCGGATCCGTCCAACCGGATCCGATTAAAAACGGATCCGGTGGGTCCGGTTTGCATCTGTTTTGCATCCGTTTGGTCCGTTTTTTGACGGATCCGGTTTTAAAACACTAAACAAACAATTAACGTGTTCCGTCTTCTGATTGGCTATTGGGAAAATACGGTATATATACAGTATTTTGAAGCATATAGGACAGAATGAAGACAGAGACAAGCAGAAACCATGGATGTTATTCTTGAAAAGATCACAAAGATCACTGCTGATTTTACATTTGAGGCAAATCGCTTGGGTATCATCGTCAGAGAAAAGGAGCGACAGCGACTGAGGCGTCAGCGACATCGACGCTTTTGGATCCATCCCCTGACTGCCCAGAGACTGACACGTGGGGTGTTTTCAACCCTATACCTGGAGCTACGTGGAAACCATGAAAAATTCACAAGCTATGTCCGGATGGCAGTGAATAATTTTGACGTCCTCCTTGGCCTTGTTGCGGACCACATACGTAAAACGGACACCTACTGCCGTTACTCTATAACACCCGAGGAGCGTTTGCTGGTTACGCTTAGGTAAGCTTTTTTTTTAATTGTATCCTCCTGTTAAATTGACTTTTAACTGTAATGTGTTTGCTATTATTTTTTTTTAATTATTGTCTTTCCTTTACAGATTCCTTGCAACTGGAGAGTCACTTTCGTCCCTTCACTACCAGTTTCGACTAGGAATTTCCACCATCTCGGGAATCATTAGAGACACTTGCCGAGCCTTGTGGGATTGTCTACTGGAGGATTTCATCCCACAGCCCACCAGGGACAGATGGCTGGCAATTGCCGAACAATACTACAACATTTGTCAGTTTCCAAATTGCCTTGGCTCAGTGGACGGCAAACATATAAAAATTGTGAAACCTGCAGCTTCGGGGTCTGAATACTACAACTATAAAAAGTATTTCTCAATTGTCCTAATGGCAATAACGGATGCGGACTACAAATTTATCTCAGTGGACATTGGCGCATATGGGAGATCAAATGACTCTCAGGTCTTTAAAATGTCCCCAATGGGGCGGCGAATCTATGGGAATACTTTTGATTTCCCTCCTGCAAGACCTCTTCCTGGCACATGTGAGCCCCCAATGCCCTTTGTTTTTGTGGCCGACGAAGCCTTTCAACTCTCACAACATCTATTAAAGCCATATGCAAGCCGTGGATTGACGCAAACACAAAAAATATATAATTACCGATTATCCAGAGCTAGAAGAATGGTGGAATGCTCCTTTGGGATACTAACCAGCAAATGGCGAGTGTTGTTAACAGCGATTAATTTAAACATTGAAACTGTTGATGAAATAGTCAAAGCATGTGTGGTACTACACAATTTTGTTTTAACAAAGGAACCTTTGTCCTTGGATGACCAGAGTTTGGAATCCACCTCTTTGACTGACTACACTAGTCCTGGATTTAGGAGTAGTGTTGCCTGTTCAACAATACGTGACAAATATGCTGACTATTTTGTGTCCCCAGAAGGTAGAGTAGATTGGCAAGATCAAATGGTATAAGATTTGTCTTTAGTTTTATAAGAAATAAAAATAGTTAAAAAATAAATAAAAAAATATCTTGTTAACCTTGGTAATTTTAATCTTTGTATATCTTTAAAAATTTGTAATTTTTACACCGTCAAATTATAACATGTTATGTTTTTGTATTACCTTATTATTAACTGAACTTGCAAAATAATATTCCCCCCCAAAAAAAACAAGAACAAATAAATACATTTCAACTAAAATGTTTTATTTTTTATTACATACATAAATAAATTATAAATTAGTATATCGTGGGCTTGGGGTGGAGATAGTACTGGAGGGGCTGTCAGATGGGAACACATGCACAGTGGGAGTATGGAGGGTGGAAAGTGGTGTTGGTGGTGGTGGTGGGGAAGTAACAGAAGGTGAAGGTGTGGTTGATAAACCAAGAGGGAAAACAGGAGATGGGATGGGATGTGTTAAGGATTGTGGGGTTGAGTGGAGGGATTGGGAGACAGAAGAGGTGGCGAGTGAATTAGAGGCTTGTGTTGGGGTCATGATGGGTGTGGAAGGCGAGAGGTGGTAGTGGGTAGGAAGTGTAGGGGCAGATGTGGTTGGGAGCTGGTACTGGGCAGCAGGCTGGTACTGGGCAGCAGGCTGGTACTGGGCAGCAGGGGGAGTAGGGACAATGGCTGGAGGGGGGGCAGGTGCTGGACGAGGGGTGGGTGGAGGTGGTTGGGAGGAAACCTGCGCCAGAGCCTGCTGTGTGGCTTGCATTACATGCATCTGCTGGTCAGGAGATAGCTTTTCCATGCGCTCGAGTACGGCTTGAAAAAAAAAATGATTGGGTGATTTACTTGCATCTAAATGCAGCCTGTCCAGACGCGTGCACAATTCGTGTGTATTTTTATCCATAGAGGCCTTCATGAAGCTAAAACCAGAACTAGATTGTTCTGCTAATAATTTAATGGCGTTCTGGAAGGCTGCATTTAGATGCAAGAACTCGGGCGCATAGCTCCTATCCTGACCCCTATGACGCTGACGCCCAGAACCCAAAGGTGTTCTACTGAGGGCAGCAGTGTCAGAGGGGTGGGGTAGGGGAAAAGCTATCTCGTCACCAGCAGCTTCAGGTAATGAAGTCTCACCGGAAGCTCCAGCGCAGGTAGATGGGACAGATGTAGATGAAAGGGAAGGTTCAGATGGGTGGGGTCTGTGCCTGTGTTCCCCAGTGGCGGACTGTTCAGGGATCGCTCCTGACGGGTTCGATGCAGGCTCCCGAGTGCTGCAGACGGTGCTGTTAAAAAGAGGAAAAACAAAACAATAATTAATTTAATTGCTATACATTGGCACTGACTAAAAAAAAAAAAGGCAAAAAAGGTCAGACATAAACTATTATACTTTGTACATATTGTGGGGAATATTTACCTTCTGCACACCATAGTTGTCCGGAGGAACGACAATGCTCTAAAATAACGGTATTTCGATCTGCGTCCTCCGGATCCACTCGGGGCCTGCATCTCTTGATTCAACTCCTTTTTGAAGCGATCCCTGATAGACCGCCACCGCTTCTGAAGTTTGTCACCTGAAAGTGGAAAGCACAAAGTGGTTAGTATACAACATATTACATCCTGCAGCATAACCTACTGAACTGTGAATACTTACGCGCTTTCTTCTGGGCCCGAGAATTGAGCTCCTCCCAACCTTCTATCGCTGCGTGGCATACCTCGTCCCAGAGTCGACGGGTTACGATAGTATCAGCGTGGCGGCGGTCAGCCATGTTCCACAGCGGCTCCCTCTCTCTAACTTCATCGATGAGGAGGTCGATGTTGATACATCCGGCCTCCTCACCGTCAGAAATCGGGAGCACGCTGTGATGCCTGTTCAAAGAAAGAAAAAAAAAATATTAGACAGCAATTCACACAGACATGAAACAAAAAAAAAAAAAAAAATGTTATTTTCTTACACTATGACCACCGCCACCTCGACGCCGACCCTGAGACGGTCTTGGAGGAGCTCTATCGTGAGCCCTAGAAGTGGAAGCCTTTAGTGAAGAAGAAAAAAAAAACATTATTTACTTTTATGTGTTTGGTGTGCTGTGGTAATCAATTCATGTATGAAACTTACACTATGACCGCCCGCTCCGTGGATTTCTCCACCCCTTTCGTCCACTTCTGGCAGCACCTCCTGTGATGTTTCTGCAACCTGTGGAATTTTTTTTTTTTTAAACTTTTTTTTTTTCTTAAAAAAAAAAACACCAAAAAAAAAAAAAAAACCCTCAGTTTGTGAACAGGAGGGAGGGCTACCAGAAGACGACATCGCTTGTTTTTTTTACAGGCCTCGCTTCAACAGCAACTGGCTGGACCACAAGAATAGCTGACCGCAACACTGCACCTGTAAAAAAAAAAAAAAAAAAAATGTCTAAGTATATGTACGCAGCTCAGAACAGTGATCTGTGGACAGTACTGTGGACATTACCTCAGCCCAGGAACGCTGTACTCCACCCACCACACACAGGGACAGGACAGACCTCGATTCAACAGCAACTGGCTGGACCACAAGAGTAGCTGACCCGCAACACTGCACCTATAAAAAAAAAAAAATATGTCTAAGTACATGTACGCAGCTCAGAACAGTGATCTGTGGACAGTACTGTGGACATTACCTCAGCCCAGGAACGCTGTACTCCACCCACCACACACAGGGACAGGACAGACCTCGATTCAACAGCAACTGGCTGGACCACAAGAGTAGCTGACCGCAACACTGCACCTGTAAAAAAAAAAAAAAAAAATATGTCTAAGTACATGTACGCAGCTCAGAACAGTGATCTGTGGACAGTACTGTGGACATTACCTCTTCTCTGGAGCACTGGACTGGAGGACAGCAGAACTTGAAGGCAGGAACGAACGGCAGGAAGTGTGTAGAATGTGCAGAAGGCTTTTATATGTTTTGTGATGAAAAAAAAAAAATTGCGCATGCTCTGTTTACCAAACCGGATGCGGTGGCCGCATCCGGTTTAAACCGCATCGCGCCGGATCCGGCATGCATAGACATTCATTGTAGACAATGCCGCATTGTGCCGGATCCGGCACAATGCGGTTTTTTTAAGGGGCAAAAAAATTTTACATGGAACGTTCTATCCGGCCGCCGCATTTAATTATTTTGCCGCATCCGGAAAAAAACGGATGCACCGCAAAGCCATCAGGTACAATCCGGTTACAATGCAAGTCTATGGGGATAAACCGGATGCGATACCGGATCCGGTTTACCCTTTTTTTTCCGGATTGTACCTGATGGGAAAAAACTGATGTGTGAAAGTAGCCTAAAAGTGTTTTAATGTTGAATATGCTGTACAGAATGTGTTCAAGTGTTATACCTGCAATATGTGTTGGAAGTACTGCATGTATCTTATAGTAAAAGACTATTGAAAAAGCGTCCCAAGTCAGTGTCGAATACAACCCAGGGAAAGAATCCTGGTTTGCACGATGGCCTAATCACAGGTATGGCTTGCACACACAAGGAACACACCCACCCAGGATCACTCTGTCTATTCCTTTTCCCCTTGCTCTGTGACCAGGACGTGGACCACCAAAGAAGGACTGCTGAGCCTTTTGCCTGTGACTACCGCCCCCACATCATGCCAATACTTGTTAGACTAGAAAAGTTTCCGGAAGAAACAAGTAAAATATATCTTTGTATCTTGTTATGCTGTAGATGGAATAAAATTGTTTAAAAGAAATGAGTGTCCTCAGTGGTTGATACCTTATAATAGCTAACTGAAAAGATGGTAATAAATAACAAGCTTTTGAGACTATTCAGGTCTCTTTATCACGCTGTAACCATTATGTAGATACACTGGAATCTAATAGTGTGGAATATAATGATGCTGAGACAAGGTTTGGGTGAATACTCTGTATTTAACAAACAATCAACACAGTGTAAAAAGGCAAAGACTAACAGAAGGCAAAAATAAAATGTAAGTGCAACCGAACTATTATGTGACTGTTAAGACAGCAAATACAATCATATGCACAGCAAACCGATAAGCGGAAGTCTGGAATTAGATCTAATGCCTGCTTTACACAGTACGATCTATCATGCGATAGCACGATCGATCGTACCCGCCCCCGTCGTTTTTGCATCACGGGCAAATCACTGCCCGTGGCGCACAAACTCATTTAACCCCGTCACACGTACTTACCTTCCGGACGACCTCGCTGTGGGCGACGAACGTCCATTTCCTGAAGTGGGAGGGACGTTCGGCGACACAGAAACGTTTCACGGCAGCCGGCCAATAGAATAGGAGGGGCGGAGATGAGCGGGATGTAAATATCCCGCCCACCTCTTTCCTTCCACATAGCCAGCGGGAGCCGCGGGACGTAGGTAGGCTGCTGTTCATCGTTCCCGGGGTGTCACACGGAGCAACGTGTGATGCCACGGAAACGATGAACAACCGCCGCCATTTTAATTAAACAATTTTATGAAACCTAGAGACGAGTACACGACTTACAATTTGTGAGCGATACTGCGTCACAAGGAGGTGTTACACGAGACGACATCGTGTATGATGCCGGATGTGCGTCACGAAAACCGTGACCCCGACAATGCATCGCACGATCAGTCGTCTCGTGTAAAGCAGGCATAAGAGTCCGCACAACAAACTAATGCATGAATGTCCAAAACATTGTGAGCACCGCAAGCAGAGGTGAAATATCATCATCATCATTTTCATCATTTTATTCATTTATATAGCGCTATTAATTTCACAGCACTTTACATACATTGGCAACACAGCAACAAGTGGTGAAATGTCCAGGATATTATCAGCACAGCAACAGGTAATAAATGTCCAGAATAAAGTGCACAGAAAACAAGCTGTCTCAGAATTCTACCTTGGACAGAACTAAGCCCCACAAAAGTCCAGCACACAGCCCGTGATGAATGAGACCTGGATAAGAACAGTACAGAGGCAGAACACAGGATTAAGATGCAGTAGCAGCAGGCAGTCCAGAGCAAACCAGAATGACTTAGGAGCCATTAGCACAAAATACTCAGGCAGGAAATGGACCCTGGACTGGGACTTATAAGCAGGGCAGACAGAAAGTTCAGGGGCCAGATGAGGCAACAGACCATCTTAGACAAGGGCAAACAAACAACAAATTTCAAGGAGAACCTGGAATCTTACACATACATGGTACAACACAAAATCTGAAGAGTCACATATTTATACACAACAGGACATAGAATAGTGCAGTAAATAAGACATGTTATGTGCAGCAGAACTATCAGTATGGGAAGGGGACAAACAGTTGTGGCTGTAAATATTGTACTGTAGAAAGAGATGTCAGTGCTCCACTATATATATATTCAATGCCTGTGCAATGCAATACATTATGTCAGAGATCAGGGCAATAAATGGTAATGTCCTATAATGAGACTAAGTGAAAAAAAATTAAATATTTTTTTAAAAAATCAGGAAATAAAGAACAAAAAAAGGAAAAATAAAACAGCAAATATATATATATATATATATATATATATATATATATATATATATACATATATATATATATATATTTATATATATATATATATATATATATTTATATAAGACAAACCAACAAAGAAAAAAGTACACATATTTGGTATGACCGTGTCTGGACCAACCTGATCTACAAAACTGTAAGACTAATTAACCCCTTCAGTGCACACAGTAATAAAAGTAAATAAAAGAAAGTAGAAAGAACAAGGTCTTTTCATCAGACAGCTGAAAAAAAGTGAAATAGAGGCGATCAAATAGTCATGTATGAATAAAAATGAATAAAAATGGTATCACTGAAAATATACGACGATCTTGCTGCTATACAGCTCTGTCAGCAAAAAAATAGAAAGCTATAGCTTTCAGAATACAGCAAAACAAAAACTATTTTTTTTCTATAAAATTGTTTTTATGGTGTAAAAGTGGCAAAACATAAAAAACCCACAGTATAAATGTGGTATCATTGTAATCGAACTCACATGAAGAATACAGCAGTCTTATTACTTTCATGGCATGGTAAACAATGTTAAAAATAAATAAGTAAACAAATCATTAATTGCTTTTTCTTTTGTGGCCCAACTTAACAACAACGATTGGGGTTTATAATTTACCACCACTTACTCTGAAAATTCAGTTGAATTTTTGGAGTTGTCAATTTCCAAAAACAGTGAGGGTAGAATACAAAGTTCCACCTATTTTAAACAAGTCAATGTTAATAGCTATTTAGAATATTCAAGTTGACATTTACCCTCCTGATAAAAACATACCATATGGCCAATTCTGTGGGATTAGAAAAAACTGTATGTTGGATGAGGCCTTTGGAAATTTCTAAGGAAAAGATTCCCCGAAAAGGGTACCCCAAAAAATTGATTCAGGATACATTTAAGAAGATTAGACAACTTAAGCCTGCTTTACATGTTACGATTTCGCATACGATATCGTATGCGATCGTAACCGCCCCCATCGTATGTGCGGCATGTTCAATTTGTTGAATGTGCCGCACAAACGATTAACTCCCGTCACATGTACTTACCTGTCCATACGACCTCGATGTGGGCGGCGAACGTCCACTTCCTGGAGTGGGAGGGACGTTCGGCGTCACATCGACGTCACACGGCAACCGGCCAATAGAAGCAGAGGGGCGGAGATGAGCGGGACGTAAACATCCCGCCCACCTCCTTCCTTCTGCATTGCTGGCCGGAAGCCGCAAGACGCAGGTAAGATCTGTTCATTCTTCCCGGGGTGTCACACACTGATATGTGTGCTACCCCGGGTACGATGAACAATCTGACATTCAATTCTTCAGGAATGAACGACGTGCATGCGATGAATGTTTTAACTACAATGTACCTTACGATGCCAGATGTGCGTCACTTACGACGTTAACCCGCCGACATATCGTAAGATATATTGTAGCGTGGAAAGCGGGCTTTAGACAAAAAGATTGTGTGGCCAATAAATCTGGGGTGAGGAGCAGGGAATCGGGTGACAGATTTAAATTTAGTTTTATAACCACTTTTAATAAATCATACAAAAAAGTAAAAACATTCTGAATAAATATTGGTTGATTTTTAATGATGATCCAATTCTATCGAAGGTACTACCGGCACAACCCTTTGTGGTGTATAAGAGAAATCAAAATCTGAGTGTTAGTAAAGATCTGTTAAAAGGAGCTTACCAGTGTGGGATTGCAAGATGTAAGTGTTGCAAATGGATCCCTAAAGGGAACAACAGCAATTTTTCATCTTCAGCCACAAGGTAAAGTTTTTTGACAAAAGTTTTTTAAATTGTCAAAGCTCCTACATTATTTATTTGTTGGATGCAGCACCAGAAGATGGCACTTCTATGAAAGCGCCATTTTCTGGGGTGGCTGCGGACTGCAATTCGCAGCGGGGGTGCCCAGAATGCTTGGGCACCCTGCACTGAAGATTCCAATCCCCAGCTGCCTAGTTGTACCTGGCTGGACTGAAAAATTGGGCGAAAGCCACATCTTTTTTTTTTTTTAATTATTTCATTAAATTCTTGAAATAATTAAAAAAAAGGGCTTCCCTATGTTTTTGGTTCCCAGCTAGGTACAAATAGGCAGCTGGGAGTTGGGAGCTGCCCGTTTCTACCTGCTGTACCTGGCTAGCATACAAAAATATTACGAAACCCACCTAATTTTTTTTGGGGGGGCAAAAAACTGCATACAGTCCTGGATGGAGGATGCTGAGCCTTGTAGTTCTACTCCCCCTACGTCTCCCTTCAGCATACAGTCCTGGATGGAGCATGCTGAGCCTTGTAGTTCAGCAGCTGTCTGCTCTCCTGTATACACTAGTGGAGAATGAAGAACATATTGAAGAAGGAAATTACATCAGACCTTTTTTTTTCAAATTTTTTTTTAACAATCTTTAATGGCATTGTTCACTGATAAAAAAAAAACACATAAAAACGCAGCAAAACTCATCCAAAAACGCACCAATTTTTGGTAAAAACGCATGTGTTTTTTTTATGCGTTTTGCATTTTTGTGCGTTTTTTATCAGCCAGAAACGCAGCGTTTTTGATGCCACAAAAAATGCCTAGTGAGCACATACGCTAAAGGAAAGAAAACAAGGATCAAGTTAGGCGGTTAATGCAACAAGGGGGGCAGAAAAGGATAAACGAGTGGAAGAGGGTTGTAAAAGATAAAATAATAATCAAAATAGATAATAACAGGGAGGAAGGGGAAAATGCCACAACTTCCACCAGAGCACAACCCCACTCCTAACCAGGGAAAGACAGACCTATGGGTCTCATAAAAGTCTATCATAGTCATCGGAGTATTTCAATTCCATCTATTGAAACCATGTCTTAGAGAAACCAAGGAAAAAATTGTGAAAACATACACTGTTGTAACTAAATAAAAGCATAGTGCATATAAACATAGGGTACTTAGTAAACACTGTTTTTGATCAAAGAAAGCATAAAGCTTTCCCACCAAACGTCAAGATGTACCCAGTTGGGATAGTACCTACACTCTCTAATATTAAAACCTTACCATGGGTCTAAAATAGGCCTCAATGTGGCTAAGGGCTGAGAGTGACCGGGTCCCAACAGGACACACAGTCAGGGGATGCACAGAATGAAATGCCCAGCTCACTGAAAAGGGGGCCACTCCCTGTTTGTACTGAATACAAATTGTTTTTATGAAACCATGTCTTGTAGAAAGCATCATAGCTATTGTGGAGGGACAATGTCAAGTCCTCCATATGCATCAAGTCATTAACCCTAGAAGCCCAGAGAGAAGGGCTGGGAGAAGTGACAGACTATTTTTTCATATTTTTAAAAACTTTTTTTACTTTTTAAAATTTTACTAGTCCTTTTAGGGGACTTTATGCCTGCACTGTTCAATTGCTTCTGCTGTTCGGAGCGATGCTTCAGCATCCTTCTGAACAACAGAAATGCTGCTCTCCTGTGAATGCCGGTAGAGAAGCACATCATGACAGAAACAGGGGTCATCAGCTGACTAACCCGCTGTCTTGACAAACTATCGGCACCCCATAATTGTGTCATGGGGCTGCCGATGGCAATGGGGAATGGCTCAATCCCCACCGGTGCACATTAAATTGTTTGACAGCATGAGCCTACAGTAAAGGAGGCTGTAGAATTGGACGTATAGGTATGTCCAAAGTGGTAAAGGGGTTAAACATGCAGGGAAATGTTATACCTCACAGAAAGCAGCAACTGCAATCCTGTGCTCTCTTGTCTGTGTACTCATTTGCTTCCTCCCCTGCCCAGGAGATGTAATATGATCAGACCATGCTCCTGTACGGTCAGACACGGCCATTACACAGAAGATAGCAGGGACACATATAAGATTTATTTCAGTAGAGAAACATTTTTTTAACACAAGCAATTGGTAAATTTATTTTTATTCCAAGATCTGTTGATTAAAGGGGTACCTTGGGGAGATAAAAAATCTTCCACTGTCCCTGCTTTCATGAACTGTAAAGATAAAATGCACATTACAGTTGTATTATCTTTACACTACCTGTAATTCAGTGTGACGTAGGATCTGCTCTTTCTGCTCCCCCTGCTCTCTGGGACATTACATTATACAGCAGGGGATATGTAGCGCCCCTGAACCCATCAGGGCACTACAAGGTACTGTATCTTGTTAAAGATGCAGGGCCTACCCCTAAGGACCTGGAAGACCAGTGCCGGTAACATCAAAACACATAAACATCCCCAGTTCCCCTCTCCCATACATTGGTGACCGACTAACTTGGGACCCAATGGATGGTCACCCAGGGGTGAAGTGGATCCAGTCCACTAGATGACAACCAGGTGGGAGGGGGCAGACAGTGAGTAGAGTCAAAAGAGTCTGGAGTGACAGTTGTAGGAGACGGACGTGTCTTCAGATGGGGTAGTGTACCAGTGACTTAGCTGGTGAAGGGGAGAGGTTGCCAGGGAGGGTACAACTAGGTACCCCTGTAAATATAGCACCGACGGGGCACAGGGCCCTAGATCAGACGAACGCTTCAGGCTACCTGACAAATACCTGTCAGGACCATGAAGGAGATTCAGGAATCCCCACCATTAGGAAAATCCCTAAGAATAGGGATAGCATAGTGCCCCCTAGCTTAAGGGACAGCTTAGGGGTCCCGGATCCCCGCTATCCCATAGTCATCGTGACATCCACAAGCACACGTAGAGTATTTGGTGCACCACTTCTGCATTTTTTATCCACTCTTGGTTTTGGCTTATAAATACTGAGGTGAAAAACTCACCAACTACTCAACATGCGTATGTGGCCTTACACACATTACATTCACTTTTGTAAGATTTTGATTATCTAATATAATAATATAAATATCATATTATCTGTACTTATTGTAGGGATTTAAACTCTTCAGTAGCAAGTAGTGAACCCAGAGATATTGTCCCTTATCCAGCAAGAAGAGATTTATTAACTTCATAAACTCCCAAAGGATTCCAAACAAAAAACTGCTTTTTATCCAAAAAAAAATAATAATATAAAATAACAGTCACATAGACGTATGGGCTCAATCATTTACACAAAAAGTCTACACACAGGTCTGCACATAATCACAGGTCTATTCATTTTCATTCACAGTATCAAGGTCAAGAGGTGATTTTACTTTTACTCCCAGTCAGCAGATGATGCAGGTGAGCTCATTCCAAATCTGGAACTGGAGGTAAGGGAATGGTCAGTCCTACCCAGCTCTAATGGCTAGTCATAAAACCAGACTCCAAATCTGGGCCCGTTAAAAAAAACCCTCTCAGCACTATATGTGCTGGAGCCTGCTTTTCTGGGTTCTATATCACCGAGACCTGCCACCTTGGTGAAACATACTTGCAGTCCATTACTTGTCCCAGAGTCACCTTACACATTCTGTCTCTGTTTTTTTGTTTTTAGGGCCAATTTTAGAACATGGGGGAGCCTATTTGTCCATTCATTTAATTGATATGCCTTGAATTTGCTCAGATATAACTCTTTCTTTTCTGTGGCCACTTGGCATTTATCTCAGGAGGTGTTTGTCGGGATTTAAGGTTCTCTCCTAAATAGTGGGCTTACTATATCCAACATCCAGGACTAATTTTAGCTTTCCTGAAATCTTAGGCCACATACACATGTTAAGTGTTTGGTGAGTTTTTATCTCAGTATTTGTAAGTCAGTGCCAGGAGTGGAACAATCAGGAAAAGTAGAATAGAAACGGGCAGCACTTCTGCAATTTTTACCTATTGCTGGTTTTGGTTTACAAAGCACTATAGAAGAAGAGTCACCAAATACTAAACGTGTGCACATGGCCTTTGGCGGAAATTGAAATGGCGCTGCTCCTCACAGTGCAAGGTAAACCTGTAGTGAGGAAACACAATTTTGCCATATTTTTATTTTTTTTGTTTTGCAATTATACCATTCTTTATATTATAAAAATTACCTATAAACATGATTTTTCAGGTCAGTACGAATATGTTGTTACTAAATTTGAATATATTTTTTTATTTATGTAGTGAATAAAAGTTGAGAATTTGGTAATTTTTATTTTCTTAAACTGTGACACACCACAGAGGCTGTTGCCCCAAGAAAGGAAAACATACAGAATACAAAAGGGCAAAATGTTTCCAAATGCCTCAGTGTGGGTTCCTATTGAAGGAAGGAAGCCTACAGTCCCTGATAGTGGCCAGGGGGAAGTCTGTAGTTATTTTCCTATTTTATATTACCTGGGAGTAATCTCCTCCAGTTTGCTTATGGAGCGGAAAATAGCCCAAGAGTCATAATATCTCACCATCGCTCAGTTCCCTGCCACGTCCGTCTAAAACTGCAGGACTGAAGTCACATGTGTGGTGACCAGCACAGTCCTCCCCATGTGAGCCACCACTACAGACACCCTCCTGTCACAGGGATTCCCGCACTCTGCATCTATTCCCAACAGGGCACATGGCTCCATTCTCTTGATCATATGTTCAGGCTCCCATTCTCAGTGTACAGCCTTCACTACAGCAGGGCAAGCAACCATTTACACATACAATGCTATGGTATGGCAAAGGCATATAGTATAACGTATGCACACAAGCACAAGTGACCACATGTCTGTTTCATTACTTTGCATAGATTTTTTTCATCACCCATCCTGGTTTCTTTAGGCCTTTCCCAATTTTTTCCTTTCAGTTTTCATTAGTTCTTGTGCATTAAGGATTTCCTTCCAAAAGATTTCCCACCCTTCATATGCAGTTTTGTGGTTAAGAATTATGCGCCATTAAATTCTACCAACCCTTGTCTTTAGGCACCTGAAGTCTACTCTGCTAAAGCCAAGCCTTGAAGTCTGTGTCTTCTCAGGTCTTCCTCCTCATGCAGCCCCAAATTCAAAGATAGCATGATCGCTGAGACTCTGTCCCTGTTACCCTTAATCCCTTAACCATATTGTGGCACCCTGGCCTAGCCAGGTCGTCACAGAGAACACACACACACCCCCACCCCCAATAGACCGGGACAACAGCCAAACACAAAACCCTTGTTGCCTCCCTCCAGGGTCTGATGTCCACACCAGGTGGGGCGGAGCCAAGCGGTTGGCCCCGCCCACCGAGGAGTTCACAGGCCTGGAGGCGGGAAAAGTGACAATTAGTAGTTGGAGTCTAGTGTTGGAGGTTGAAGTGAGAGTAGTAAGCACTTGTGTGTCTGGGTTTGTGGCCCAGGCACTGACAGCAAGGTTGGCAGACGGTGGTGGCCGTCTGCAGGAGTGGTGAAGCAACGCAGAACCGTAGGACTGGGGCTGGGCGTTGGCCCGCCGGTACCGACTGGGGAGCGAAGTGAAGCCAGCACACACAGGCAGGGCCATCGGACCCCGACCAGGCTTGGAGCCGCCGACAATAGTCAAATCCGAATGTGACTGGAACCCCAGGGGTTTCCTAACAGCAAAAGTCCCGATAGAAGGCAACCGCCCACACCGTGAGGGTAAACAGCTACCGCCTAAGGCTAGAGACCCAAGGGCCAGCGCCTGCGGGCAAACGGGCTCCTCCGGCACCCATACACCAGGGAGCGGACTACCGTTGGGAATCCATCGTAGTCAACACAGTACACTAAAGTGCAGGGAAAGACAGCCGCCATCACCTGTCCGAGTCACTGCAGCCGGCTGCGGGACCCATCCATCCAGCCGTTTGGTCTACCGAGGACTTTGTGCATCTCTTGTTGAGTGAGTACACCCGAGCCATCTGGCACCTTGCCGCGCTGTCCATGCGACCCTGCACCTCACCGACCCTGCCTCCCAGTCTCGCCACCGGGCCTAGGGACCACTAACCTCTACCCACGGAGGGGGAAAACAACATCTTGGCTGCTCCCTACCATCGCTCCCGGGATCCCTATCACCAGCAGAGGTGGTGTCCATCTTCACCACAACCCGTGGGTGGCGTCACGGACTAAATCCCCCAAACCAACCTCACCCCTTTTCACTCACTCACGAGGAGCGCCACTTGAGTCCCCGGATCCGACCCACCCCTCGAGCCACCGAGTGACAGCAGCAGCAGCGCCGGACCCGAGCGTTGGCGAGTAGCACGCAGCAGCGGCGGCGTCCTCCCCACCCGCAACAACTTGGCGTCACGAACAGGATTGGACCCATCTACTTACCAGTAGAAGTGTGCCTTGTGGTCTCCGCTGGCGGTGTCCGGCCGAAAATACTGAAGCGCCACCATCTTGGCGCGAAAATCTCCCGCTCGAGCATCTTCTCCGAGCAGGGAAGGCGCGAAAGCGAAGCCCCGCTCCCAACAAGCGGAAGTGCTGAAGAGTATCAAGGGGGCGCGAGAGTGTGTCTGCCTGATGTAGCCGAGGCTATAAAAGCGGGGACGCCAGGACTCTGCAACTATTTGGTTCCTGGAACACGCCTACGCATGATGTCCCGTCCGTCCGGCACCTCGGAGATCCCCGAGCCCACGCCAGGAACAGCGGCGTGGGTGGAAGCCCGGACCGCACAGATGTGCTGCCGCCTTAAAGCCCAGGTCCGGTTCTTGATGGAGCGCTGGGTGGCCGAGATGGAGGAAGTGGCGGCGGCTGTGCGGAGACGCGAGGTGGAGGCAGAGTTGGAGGAGCGGGTAAGCGACCCACGCCCCTATGTCCAAGAAGGACCGGCCGCTGCGGCTGAGGGGCCCGGCCTGCGACCGCTCACCCTCTTGGCTCCCCCGCCATCCGTATCGGCTGATGTTGCCCCTCCGCTCAGTCCGATAGCCCCAACACCGGTAGCGGAATCCAACCCCTCCACCCAAGAGGACCGGCCTGGGGGCGTTGTTCAGGAATGGCCTGTGGTTCCCCCGCTACCATGGAAGGCCCCGCAGGAAGTAGCCATCCGCGACAAGAAGCCATCGGATCCGTGGGTGGCGTCACGGACTAAATCCCCCAAACCAACCACCCTTTTCACTCACGGGCGAGGAGCGCCGCTCGAGTCCCCGAATCCGGCCCACCGCTCGAGCCACCGAGCGACAGCAGCAGCAGCGCCGGACCCGAGCGTTGGTGAGCAGCGCGCAGCGGCGGCGGCATTCTCCCGCCCGCGACAATATACTCTTTGTTGGTTAGGACTAGGTCCAAGATGGTGGTTCCCCTTGTATTTTCTTCTATCAGCGAGTAGATGAAGTTGTCTGTAAGAGAAGATAAAAATTGGATGGAGCCTTAACTCTTACCTGTGAGGTTTTTCCAATGTTAAAAGTAAAGGCTCCATCTATTTTTTATTCTCCCTTACAGACAACTTCATCTCCCAGCTGGTGGAAGAAAATACGGCTGCCGTTAAAAGCCGTATCGGCGGTTGTTAAAAGTTTAAGAACCCTATGTTCTGAGTCACATGGTCATTACACATAATTGATTTACTTCAGCTGGTAAGAGAAAAAAGAAGAAAAATGTATATACTTGCTGACCAGATATTAAATGAAAGGAAAAACATGATGTAAATGTGAGGTTTAACTCATAAATATAACTAGAAAAACTCCAGCCCTGTTATAAAAGAAGCTCTCTACGCATATAATATTGATGAATAGAAGAAATGAAAATAATCTTCCCCACACACAGACAATTTTAAAGACTGTGAGCCATTAGCATACAGTTACATACGTTAAAAATGCAAACAAAATCAATAAGTCCTGAAGGCCAAAATTGTCGCTTATCCTTAAGGGCCAAACTATTTCAGAATAACCCATTACTCCCACTAATTTTCAGCTGGTGATTGATTTACTGGGGAAGAAGCACACACACGGGTATGTGTAACCTCCTCTGATTCCCCCACAATGGTATTCTGCAGCACGGTGTTCCTTGTGTACCCAGCCTCACCATACACACATATAGTTTCATAACATATAAAACAAACAGATACACATCAGTCATAGTGTTTCAGCACTAGTTGTCTCTGTACATTACCTTACTGCAGTTGTGCAGTAGGAGGACACAGGCAATTAACAATTGTTGGAGTTCCAACAGTGAAATGACTCGCCCACCCCAGGGCTATGGGACACCCGGTGCCGGGCCGGACTAGTCCGGTGGTAGTCAGTGGTGGCTGGGCCCGGCTCCGTGGCCCTGGTGGGTGTCAGTTGAATATGTGGCTGATGAGTTAAAGTTAATGTTCGTGACGCCACCTGTGGTATGCGGCTATTAAGCCGCCGCTGCTATGGGAGAACTCCGGGGTGATGTTATGGCAGCTATGATGGTACTGCTCCCCACAGGTGGAGCGATGCCCCGGGATACCGTTGGTGCCCGTGAAAGTCTATGGTGTTGTGTGGCTAACACGGTGCAGGGCCGACAGGCGAGGAAAGAACCAGGCACAAACAACAGTCTCTTTACCTTCTCCTCTTTTACTCTGGGAACAGTCCAGTCCTGGGAGACCGTTACAGGTGGTGATGGGGATCCGGTCGGCCTGGAAGTACTTGGGATGATCTTTCTGGCCAGCTGAGTATGAGGCCTACTCCTGTACTTTGCTTTGTGATGATAGGACCCTGCTTCTCTGAATCCAGCAATGGCCCTCTTCGCTGCTGGGACCAATAGCACGTCCCTTCTTTCTGTAGGTGGCTGCGCAGACCCTCTCTCTGGTGCTTCTCCGCTGGAGTCCACACCGGGCCCTGATGCTACAGCTGTACCTTGGATGTTTCTGGGCCAGGGGCTTGCAGCTCTCCTGCCCTTCGGACTCGGCTACCAGGGACGGATTTTATACCCTGGCAACCACAGACTCCGATGTCTGAGTCTCTCTGCTGCCTCTCAGCTATTCCTGCTTCTCTGGGCCAAGCTGCTCCAGCTCCAGGCCCCAGATTCACAGGACAGCTCACTCTGCGTCTGTTCACTTCCACTACTCCCTTCAGACTGACTCCACTTCCTCCCTCTGGTCAGGTAGAGGAAGGCTCCCTGGAATTCCAGGTTCAGAGCTCCCCCTGCTGGCCGGAGGGAGAACTGTGTTGGGTGTTAAACCTGCTGGCCAATGGATCTCCCAATTACCTCCAGGCTCAGCATTAACCCTTTGGGAGGGCAATGCTGTTGTGGCGACCAGGTCCTAGGGCGCCACACTCCCCCTTAGTTAAATTCAGTACTCCCGGACTGTGGAAACAACACATAACATGTCATACATTTCATCCCAATATGGGAGGCACATTCTCTTTAACGTTACAAATTCAAACAGTACTATAAGAGTCCAGTGTGGCTCCCTGCCGGGTGTCCATTACACTGCTCCATGGGGGACCCGCCGCGATAAAACCCCCAACGTAGGCTCTGGGCGTGCGTCAGAGCATTGATGACCCCACTCTATGCACGCCGGACGGGTTTTTCTTCAGGGGTGTCGAGCACACTGGTGCTAACTATGAACAATTTAGGTGTTGGCCACCCATAGTCCAGTGGCCCAATTGTCCATTTTCACAATCAAAGAAAAAGAAAAACATTTTGTACACAACATTACAGACATTTCGCATAACTATTTACATTCCAATAAATACTCTTTCTTTCTCCTTTATACATTTGATTCCCTATACCTTAGAGGGGGTTGTCCCCGAGTGCTGCGTTGGGACCTGCGTAGCTCTGGTGTTTGTCCCTGACTACTTAGTGTGTCTCCTATCTCAGCACTACCGGTAGGCCTAACCCCAATAGGTATGCATGATGATCGCCCATGTGGTCTAAGAGTCGCCAAGGGTATGACAGGTTCACCACTGACAGGGGGTTGATCCTCCTGTTCCACTGCTGGCGTGTCACCTCGTGTCGGGGCGGACGGTTCTTTGGGTGGATCCGGAACCTGTTCTGTTTCTGGCTCGACCAACTGTGGGAACGTCAGGACCGGTACCACTACGGCACCATTTATGCGGGTCCAAGTCTTGGGGAATTTGCCGAGGATTGTTTGTATCATCTCTTCCCCCTCTTCTCGAACTTCCTCCACTTCCTTTTGAACTTTGCACCGCTCAGGGCACGTCTTCAGGCGGTCTCTGGATACTGCTTGACAAGTCTTGCCTTCATCCTTGCTTATGAGGCACACCTTACTGTTGTCAAAGTTGGAGGGGATAATGGTGTAGGGCTCGTTTTCCCACTGATCATCCAATTTATGCGTCCTCCGCTTCTTCTTGAGGACTTGTTCTCCAGGTGCTAAGGGAGTTGCTGGGGCCGTTTGATTGTACTGCTGTTCTTGTCTCGTTCTTGCTTGAGACAGGCTCCTTTCCACGCACTCCTGGACCTTACGGTACCGCTGCTGCCGTTCTGCATCCCAATCCTCTATTTCTTGAACCGCCTCAGGCGACACAGTCCCCATCTCAAAGTCTACAGGCAACTTGCCTGGTCTGGCTCGCATCAGGTAAGCGGGGCTGCAGTTGGTCGAATTCACTGGGATGTGGTTGTACAAGTCTACCAGATCTGGCAACTTTTCTGGCCATTGGTTCCTCTCTTCCAGCGGTAGGGTCTTCAGCATATCAATAACCACATGGTTCATTTTCTCGCACAGTCCATTGGTCTGGGGGTGGTACGGTGTGGTTCGAATTTTCTTACAACCGTACATGTTACAGAACTCTTGGAACACTTCAGCCTCGAATGCAGGACCCTGATCCGTCAGTACCCTTTCCGGATAGCCGTGCGGTCGACAAAAGGATGCCTGGAACGCTCTAGCTGCCGTCCTGGCTGTCTGGTCCTTCACAGGCACTACTACCAGGAAACGAGAGTAATGGTCCACAATGGTGAGGGCGTACACATAGCCTGACCGGCTTGGTGTTAACTTCACGTGGTCCAGGGCCACCAACTCCAGGGGCTGCTTCGTGACAATTGGCTGTAGGGGAGACCTTTGGCTGGCATCATCCTTCCGCCTCAAGTTACACGGGCCACAGTCTCGGCACCATTTCTCGATCATCTTTCTCATGTGCACCCAGTAGAACCGATCACGGAGTAAGGCCTCCAACTTCTTCCACCCGAAGTGCCCGGCGTTATCATGATACGCTGCTAGGACCATTGGAGCATCCCTCTGCGGAACCACTATCTGCCAGACAAGTTCATTTGTTCGATAGTTGACATATCTCTTGCAGAGCTTGCCTTGGTAGGTGAACAGTCGTCCCCTCTCTTTCCACAACTGCTGGGCTTCTTCTGGAGCATCTGGGCCAAGATGAGTCTCAGCTTGTGCTAGCTTTTCTTTGACCAATCGCACAGCCGGGTCACCGTTCTGTGTCTCTTCCCAATTATGGTGGAGTAATGGGTTAACCGAGACCTCGTGTTGGCTCGAGCGCTTCACTCCCACAGCATGCTCACACTGGGAAACACCCTGATGATGGAAAGCCGGTAACTCTATCTCTTCGAGTTCATCCAGGTCTTCTCCAGATTCGGGTAAGTGAGGCATTCTGGACAGCGCATCAGCATTGTTATTCTTCTTGCCAGCCCGATACTTGATGGTAAAGTCAAAGTTAGACAGCCGGGCCATCCACCGCTGTTCCAACGCACCTAACTTGGCTGTTGCCAGGTGTGTCAACGGATTGTTGTCCGTGAAGATGGTGAACTTGGCCGACGCCAGATAGTGCTTGAAGCGTTCAGTCACTGCCCAAACAATAGCGAGGAACTCCAGCTTGAAGGAACTGTAGTTTTCTGGATTCCTTTCTGTGGGCCGAAGCTTCCTACTGGCGTACGCTATCACCTTCTCTCTGCCTCCCTGCACCTGGGACAACACGGCTCCCAGGCCCACGTTGCTGGCGTCTGTATACAGTACAAACGGCTGGCTGTAGTCAGGGTAGGCCAGAATTTCTTCTCCCGTGAGAGCCCCTTTCAGCTGGACAAAGGATGTTTCTAGTTGGCTGCTCCATTCAAAGGGAGGGCTCTGCTTCTTAGCCTGCTTTGGCTGGCCCACCAGGAGATCTTGAAGGGGCGCTGCTATCTTGGTGAAACCATCAATGAACCTTCGGTAGTAGCCCACCAGCCCAAGGAACTGCCGCACCTCCTTTACCGTGGTGGGTCTTGGCCAGTCCTTGATTACGGTGACTTTCTCCGGATCAGGTGCCACACCTTCTGCGCTGACCACATGACCCAGGTACTGTACCTTTGGCTTCAAGAGGTGACATTTGGACGGCTTGATCTTCAGGCCATATTTTGACAAAGACTCAAACACTTCTGCTAAGTGCTTCAGGTGGTCTTCATAAGTCTTGGAGTAGACTATGACGTCATCCAGGTACAACAGCACGGTTTCGAAGTTGTGGTGGCCCAAGCAGCACTCCATCAACCGTTGGAATGTCCCTGGGGCGTTGCAGAGCCCGAATGGCATACAGTTGAACTCGCAGAGGCCCATTGGCGTCGTGAATGCAGTCTTCTCCTTGTCCGCCTCTGCCACGGGAACCTGCCAATACCCACTGGTGAGATCCAAGGTGGAGAAATAGTTAGCTGACTTTAAGGCTGTTAGTGACTCCTCTATTCTGGGTAGTGGATAAGCATCTTTATGTGTAATGCGGTTAATTTGCCTGTAATCTACACACATTCTCATTGTACCATCTTTTTTCTTTACGAGCACTAGTGGAGCTGCCCAGGGGCTACAACTATCTCTGATAACCCCAGCCTCCTTCATTTCCCGTAACATTTCTTTGGCACGCTGATACTGTGCGGGGGGTACAGGGCGGTATCTCTCTTTAACGGGAGGATGATCACCCGTGGGGATTTGATGTTTAACCCCTTTCACCTGCCCAAAATCTAGGGGGTGTTTGCTGAAGACCCGCTCGTACTCCTGTACCACCCGGTAAACCCCATGCTTTTGGTGTGAGGGGGTGGAGTCGGTGCCCACATGTAAGTTTTGGCACCAGTCTTCCAGCTGCCCCTTGGAGCCATTGTCTTCCGCCTGGTCGGACGGGATCAAGGGTTCCACTGCTTTGATGGTGTTGTTGCTGACAGTGTACAATTTTGCTACAGTGGCGTACCGGGGCAATTTGGCTTCCTCCTCCCCACAATTCAGGACACGGATGGGCACTCTCCCCTTGCGGACGTCTGCTACCCCTCTGGCTATCAGGACTCCAGGCCTGCTGTCTGAATACACCGGTTCTACCAAGGCATGGTAATCCTGACCCTTGAGGCCTATTGCTGCCCGACACCATATCAACATTTCACTTCTTGGGGGTATTGCAATGGGGAGGGGGTCACTTACCCTCACACTGCCAATTTCTCCTCCGGCCAGCTCTACCTGCTGCCTCCTCATCAGGGCTCTGATCTCCCTCTGTAGGGCACGCTGCTGCCCGGAGCTGGCAGTTTCAGACGCCTGTTGCAACAAAATTATCACTTCGGCAACACAATTTTCTATCACATTTGTACCAATGGTTACCAATGGGTCAGATTCTTTGCGATCAATATCTACAATTATCATCCCCTGACATGGCAATTCTACCCGCCCCACTTTAATGGTTACTTCTTTGTACCCAATTTGAGGTAAGGGCTGACCATTACTGGCCACAATTGTTAAATCATCATCTGGGCCATGGTCAATGTCTGAATCAGCCCAATATCTTTTGTACAGTTTGTAGGGGATGGTTGTTACCTGGGACCCCGTATCCAGGAGGGCATTCAAAGGGATCCCATCCAGCACAATAGGAAGGACCGGTCGTCCTCCCACATACTTGCTGCGGCTGGGTGTTGAGCCGGGCTTCCTTACACCTGGGGGTCGGCTCCTGGCCCCAGGCTCGGCCCATTTAAAGGACAGTATCGTGCAATGTGGCCCGCCTGGCTGCAGCGGCGGCAGATCGGTTGTCCCGTTGAATCATACCGGTCTGTGTCTCTGCCTCGGGTCGGCGGAACCCTCCTCTGTCGCATCCATGGGACGTCATCTGGGCTGGAGGCCAACTCGATTCTTGCAGGCGATGGGGTCACTTGTAGAGACTGCACGGTCTTGGCAAGGGCAGCTACAGTCTTGGTCAGCTCCTGGACCTGCTGTCTGAGCTCTGCAGTGGGATCCTTATCCAGGGACTGCGCCTCAGCCCCTGCAGTGGCTCGTGTTGCAGGCACCACCCCGGGGTACGTGATAGCAAGAGGCCGGAGGGGTACTGGGTCATTCGGTGTAGATTCTCTCAGTACCCGGATGGCCTGGTCCTTAAACTTTGCAAAGTCCAGAGCAGGGTTCTGCAGGACCATGATACGCAGCTGGGTCCTGTGGGCATCTGACAGGAGCCCCTCTATGAACTGCTCAGTTAGGAGTTTGTGTTCCTCACGTACACTCTCTGGGTCCACTTGTTTAACCGCTTTCAGGGCCTCTTGCAGGTTTAGGGCATAGTCCCTTATGCTGTCTGTGGCCCGCTGCTTGCACCCAAAGAATCTCATCTTTATCTCTGCTGCGGTGCGGGTGTCAAAAGTACTCTTTAGCTTGGCCAGTATCTGGGTTACTGTCCCTTTATCTGTATCAGGCCAGGACTTCACTTCACGCTGGGCTGCGCCGGCTAGCTGTCCCATTAATATGCCCACCTTCTGGCTCTCAGTCAGCGGATACACCCGGAACAAGCTGTGCAGGCTTTCTCTGAAGTCGCTCAAGGTATGGGACTCCCCGGAGTACTGCGGCAGCCATTCTGCGCCCGGTATGTACGGCATGGTGATCGGCATTACCGGCGCTACAGCGGGGGATGGGGCGACGGCGACAGGGATCGCTTCGGCTGGTGCTGCGGCGTCTCGGGCTATGGCAGCCACCTGCCCTCCCTCTGCGTCGGACATCTTCCTCCCCCTTAGTGAACCTTACCAGGCTCCGTTCACTTTTCAAATTTCCTTCTGGGTCGCGCGGGGTTAACAGCGCTCTGCTCTGATGGCGCGCTCCCTTCGCGCTCTTTGTCAGGCACGCCCCCCTTCTTCCTGCGCTCAGT